>NC_052051.1:115630641-115770607 GCF_903992535.2 Arvicola amphibius | reverse complement strand
TTATTTTATTGGTGTTTTGCCTATGTGAGGGTGTTGGATCCTAGAGTTATAGACAGTTGTGAGCTGCCATGTGGGTGCTGGGAATTAAACCAGGTTCTCTGGAAGAGCAATCTGTGTCCTTAACTGCTAAGCCATCTCTCCAGGCCCATCAGTTCTCTTTAATGGCTCACCTCTGGTAGATGGGCCATGATCCAGTCGACGGGTGGCTCCACACACTATCAGTATATAGGCAGTGCAAACTGGATTCCATGGGTTAGACAGACAGACAGACAGACAGACAGACAGACAGACAAGAAAGAAAAACAGACACAAAGTTGGAAGGAAATAGGAAGTGGGAGTAGATCCGGCAGGAATTGGGGCAAGGGTTAAGGATGAATATAATCAAAATGTATTGTATGAAATTCTCAAATTAATAAATCACTACATTAAAAATATTCCATTGCTGGGTGTGGTAGTGCATGCCTTTAAGCCCAGTACTTGGGAGACACAGGCAGGCAGGTCCGTGTAAGTTTGAGGCCAACCTGGTCTACATAGTGAATTCTAGGATTGCAAGAGCTACATAGTGAGACCCTGTCTTAAAACAAACAAAAAATACTCAGACTTTTTTAGACAACAGTCTTCTGGGAGAAATGGATATTCAGCCATCTCTGAGTCTTCCACCACCTCCAGCTGAAGCCAGTGATAATGGCTCAGACCTCCTGGAAATTTTATAGAGGATTATAAAACAAGCAAACAAGATAAGGAACAACCATTTCCTCATGCTCTTATTTAGGCCCTGAAATCTAGACATAATGCAATCATCAGCCTCCTTAACGTTTTTCTTATGAATGAGGAAACACATTTATAGCTTCTTTTTTCCCCTCCTCCTTCCACACTGGGAAAGACATCAAACCCAGAGCCCCGAGCATGCTAGGCAAGCTCTTTGCCAATGAGCCACACCTCCATCCTTTGTTTACAGTTTTCAGAAAGAAAACATCCAAAAAGTATAGGGGAAGGACCATCATCACAAAATGATGATTGCTTCTGTCTGAAAGGATGTTCCTCCTTGGGTCTATACTGCTGGGTGTCCCCAGACCATCTTGGTTCTGGCACCATCAGCGGGCAGCTGCTTTATTCAAGTCTTATGTGTTCAAGTCAAATTCCAACTCTGCTAACTAATGAAACCTCTGTGTCAGAACCCTCCTACCTGCTTTGGCTTCCCAGTCTAAGATGCATGACTGGTTTACAATAAAGTTGCCAGATGTGTAGGGCTGACGTTCTTAGGCTTATACAAATGGCTGCTCCTTTGTCAACTTGTTTCAGCCCCTTTGGAGGTCACTGTGAGGATCTCAAAACCGTGTTTTGCATTGTCGATCTGCTAATGCCTTCATCAGGCAGCCGTTATAACTGTATGTGAACACACACACACACACACACTTAACACAGTAAGAATCAGAGCACATGTATTGATGGTGATTGAAGCATGATTAAATGAAAACTCAGGGCCAGAAACTGGGGTTCAACCGGAAGATCTGAAAAGCAAAACAGCCAGCCACTGGCTCTTAACCTCCACCTCAGTCTGAAATGGTGATCCTGCCTCCTGGAATCTCAGGAGACCGCATGAGAGCTGTCTAGCCCCATTTTATATTCCTCTCCAGGACTGGGATTAAAGGTATGCACCACTGGGATTAAAGGTGTGTGTTATTGTGGCTACTGGGATTAAAGGTGTGTGTTACCATAACCTGGTCTGTCTGACTGACCAGTAGGACTGTTTTACTCTCAGATCTTCAGGCAGTCTTTTTTTATTAAAATACATTTGAAATGCCACTCCAGGTGTTGACGATTTTTCTCACAATGTTTAGCCCCAAACACCAACAAGCTGTGGCTCTATCACCATGCAGCTCCAGTTCTGGGCTGGAAGTCAGCATAATGTGCTCTTTGTCCTGACTTTGCTAGTTCAGACCTCCAAGATCCTGATTTGCACGCCAAGTCAGAAGAACGGAGAATCAGCCTTGATCCACAGGAATTTTATTTCCTTGGAGGCCCCCAGACCTCATGAAACAGTGGTTTTCAAATATCTTGGCTAACTCTATGGGATGGGATGAGAGACAGTCTTTATATTTGTGAACGATAAATGGTTGAGGGGAGCATTATATGATGTGCAAGATTCCTTTTCTAGAAATTTGTGTGTGGAACTAAATTTTCTTTGGTTTGTTTTACCAGTCAACTTTAAGAAGGAATTCACCTTTTTCTTTCATTTTTTCCTTCAGGGACTTCCCCCCGAAAAATTAAGGTGTGCCCCTCACCCCATTCCACTCAGGCAAAGCTTAATTTGTTTTCTGGAGGGCTAAGCAGCCTCCTTCTCTCGCCGCTTACTCCCCCTCCCCATTTCTGCTCTTAGAAAGAACCTGCATTTTTGGTGGCCGAGGCCACTGCTTTGTAAAGAAGCAGAAGCAGCCAGATTCAATCGGGTGGCTGAAATTCTTTACAAGGTCAAGGCTTAGGAGTTTCCGTGTATAGTGTTTGAACATCTGTGCCCTGTTGGCACACCATGTGCTGAGCAGGAATGGAGAATAACTGTGAAGCCACAAAACTTTCAGAGTAACGCCAGGGGCTTCTACACAGTCCCTGGGCCTGTAGAAAAGCTCCGGGAAAGACATCACTGGTCCTCTGGTGTAGAAATGCCCAACAGGCAGCCAAGAAAAACCACCCACAAATAGCAGTAAATACCCCCAACACTTCTCCACGCCACTCATGTGGCCTGTAGCACTCTGGTATCCCATGGAAACAAAGCATTGTAAGAAATGAAACCTGGAGGCCGGGTAGTGCGCGCCTTTAATCCCAGCACTCAGGAGGTAGAGGCAGGCGGATCTCTGTGAGTTTGAGACCAGCCTGGTCTACAGAGCAAGTTCCAGGACAGGCTCCAAAGCAAAACAGAGAAACCCTGTTTCTAAAAACAAACAGACAACAAAGAAATGGAACCTGGGGGCTGAAGAGATGGCTCAGTAGTTAAAAGGAACCTTGCTCCTCTTGGAGAGGATCTGAGTTCAAGTACATCACCCATACCAGGCAGCCCGCAACCATCTGTTAACTCCAGTTCCAGAAACCCTGAGGCTTTCTTCTGCCATTTGAGGGTACCTGTCCACAGACACACGGAGGCACACGAAATAAAAATAAAGAGCAAATTTAGAAAAAAAAGAAAGCTAAAAGAGAGAAAAACTACAGACTGATATTGTTCATGAATGTAGATGCAAAAAAGACTTGATTAAATATTAGCAACTTTATTCTAACAATATATTTAAAAAGATCATCATGGTATACTCACCTAATAGAAAACTATCCAGCAATAACAAAGAACAAAATACCAATATCCATAACAGCATTCACAAAACACAAAAAATATTAATACTACACTAAGCCAAAGAAACTGGATTTAAAAATATATGTGGAAAAAATAGAGATGTGTGGCTCTATGTCCACGCAGCCCCGGAGATGACGAATCTAGTGACAGTTAGCAGAACCAGCAGTGCCTGGGGTGGGAAGAGGAACAAGGGGCAAGAGTGACCAGGACCGTGAGTGGGAAGTGTCACTGACCACAGTGATTCCACAGACGCTTACCCTTTTCAAAGCCATCAAAATGGAACTCAGCAGAGATGCTATTGATTACATGTAAACTGTCTAAAAATTTATATTAAAACTCTTAAATTAAGGGCTGCGTGCCTAACACAGTGGTGGGGCGCATGCCTAGTTTGTATGAGGCCGTGGGCTTACTCTCCAGCACCATCAAGAAAACAAAACAAAACAACAACAACAACAAAAAAAAACCCTTGGAAACCAAGCTTGTGTAATGGGGGGCTGGCATTTAAAAATACTACAATATTCAATGCAATTATCTTGAAGAGATCTGACAACTAAAGCAAAAACTTACTTCCCAACACCAGGATTCTCTGATGTAGCCACATAAGAAAGGTATGAACAACATAAAATAATTAACTAAACCATGAGAACTTTTATATACCCAATAACTACCCGGAAGGGGCATTACATCAAAAATCCACAGGCGTGAAAGTGGGAAGATGACTTAATGGGTGAAGGGTAAGAGGGCCTGTCCCTCAGCACGAGGACCTGAGCTCAGAGCCTTAGGACCTACATAAAAAAAACAGGTACAGGGGTGTGTGCCTGTAAGTCGAGATGGCGTCAGAAGTTAGGACACAAGGATTCTTGGGGTTTTCAGGACAACCAGCCTAGCTGAAGCCTGGGGAGCTCCATCTTCAGTGACATATCTTGTCTTACTGGAGGTCAAGAAGACCTGATGTCAACATTTGGTCTCCATATGTGTATGTGTGTGTGTGTGTACATCTGTACACACAAGTACACCCAGATATAAAAGTGTGAACAAACACACTCCACAAGCATGATGTCCTTTGATGGCCCCTAAGAACTTAGACTTCACGGAGTAAAGAGATCTTTTCATATTTTTTTATTGTTTTTATTGAGCTATATATTTTTCTTCGCTCCCCTCCCTTCCTCTCCCCTTCCCTTCTACCCTCTCTCACAATCCCCACACTCCCAATTTACTCAGGAGATCTTGTCTTTTTCTACTTCCCATGTATATTGGATCCATGTATGTCTCTCTTAGGGTCCTCATTGTTGTCTATGTTCTCTGGGATTGTGAATTGTAGGCTGGTTTTTCTTTGCTTTATGTCTAAAAGCCACTTATATGTGAGTACATATTATATTTGTCTCTCTGGGTCTGGGTTACCTCAATCAATATGATATTTTCTAAATCCATCCACAAATTTCAAGATGCCATTTTTTCCTGCTGTGTAGTACTCCATTGAGCAAATGTACATCTTCTTTATCCATTCTTTGGTCAAGGGGTATCTAGGTTGTTTCCAGGTTCTGGCTATGACAAATAATGCTGCTATGAACATAGTTGAGTATATATATCCTTGTAACATGATTAATCATCCTTTGGGTATATACCCAAAAGTGGTATTGCTGGATCCTGAGGTAGGTTGTTTCCTAATTTTCTGAGAAATCACCACACCGATATCCAAAGCAGCCGTATCAGTTTGCACTCTCACCAGCAATGGAGGAGTGTTCCCTTTACCCCACATCCTCTCCAACATAAGCTGTCATCAGTGTTTTTGATCTTGGCCATCCTGACAGGTATAAGATGGAATCTCAGAGTTGTTTTGATTTGCATTTCTCTGATGACTAAGGATGTTGAGCATTTCCTTAAGTGTCTTTCAACCATTTTAGATTCATCTGTTGAAAGTTCTCTGTTTAAGTCTGTACCCCATTTTTTATTGGATTATTTGTTCTTTTGATGACCAGTTTCTTGAGTTCTTTGTACATTTTGGAGACCAGACCTCTGTCTGATTGGAGTTGGTGAAGATCTTTTCCCATTCTGTAGGCTGCCATTTTGTCTTGCTGACCATGTCCTTTGCTTTACAGAAGCTTTTCAGTTTCAGGAGGTCCCATTTATTAATTGTTTCTTTCAGTGTTTGTGCTACTGGGGTTATGTTTAGGAAGTGGTCTCCTGTGCCAATGCATTCAAGTGTACTTCCCACTTTCTCTTCTATGAGGTTTAGTGTGGCTGGTTTTATGTTGAGGTTTTTGATCCATTTGGACTTGAGTTTTGTTTATGCTGATAGATATGGATCTACTTTCATTCTTCTACATGTTGATAACCAGTTATATGCCAGCACCATTTGTTGAATATGCTTTCTTTTTCCAATTTTATATGTTTTGCTTAAGAGACCTTTTTCAAGTCTGAGTAACATTTTCTTTTTTTTTTTTCTTGGCAAGGCTAACTCTTGGAAGCTTCTAGAAGCTAAGTGGAGTTCTCAGATGACAGACAGCAAGGAATAGGGACTGGAGTCCTATAACCACTTGGGCCTGGATTCTGCCAGCAACCTGGATGAGGCTGGGAGAGGTTCCTTCTCCTGAGGCTCCAAAAAGAGGAGTTTGGTTCACCAGGCACCTGAGGTGAGTCTGTGAGACAGGTCAGGCCAGCTGTCCGGCTGCTTTCAACCAAGAGGGCTCTCCGTTTGCCAAAGGGAAAAAAAGAGGTTGATATCAGTCATGTGGAGATGTTGGCATTTTGTTGACTGTTCAACCTCACTTGACAGAGATTTGTCACATGAAGGGATGGGAGAAATGCTAGATCACAGTTTAAAATAAATCGCTTTGCTGTTAGACTTGAACGCTGAGTTTATGTTTGCAAGCCAATGGCTCCAAAGTGTTAGTGTGTTTCTTTAACTGTTCAGCTTCTTCCCAGACAGTGCCTTAGGCTGTGAGCAGACATGGGGGGAGTGGGTGGGGGGAATGGATATAAAGAGCTGGAAAAAAAAATGGAGCTGTGAATGAGCGTGGGCTCCAGGAAAGTTTGTTCTAATGTTCTACAACCCGAGGGGAGAGCGACCGGGAACCACGATGTTAAAAGGGAAGCTGCCCATCCAAGCAGTGAGAAGTAGATATGTTTTCGTGTGTTTGCTTTGGAACATTTCTGTTGGCAGCCGCACTGATTTGGTTAATGGAATATCCTTGACTCATTAAACAGGCTCATTTAGAGGAAGGAACGACGGCAAGCAGGGAAGGAAGTAGAGCCAGCAGCTCTCCTTTGGCATAGACTCCAAAAGTGGTGCCTTTTCAACGGCCCTCACAGATAGTATGTTGACATGATGAATGGTTGAATCGTGATGAAAGACACCAGAGAGAGCAGCCCGAGAGGAAGACTGCCAGTCTCCTGGGAAGGAAGTTGAAAGGTGGGGCCCGCTGTTAGGCGTCTCCTTGGCACCTTGGGCTGAGGGTTGAGGGGTACCGGTCAATGCCAGGCCCTACCCCCAGGCTGATCATGTTTGCACTAGGCCCTGGCATTAGCTCTGCATATCTCGTCTGCCAAGTCTACTCACTCCGAGAACCATCGCAGCGTACCTCCCGGGACACTTTTACAACACAGTTCTCCTTCTCCAACCTTCACCTCAGAAATAGGAGCTGGGTAGTTTCCACTATTCCCCAAACCACTGGACACATGAGTTCAAACCTTGGATAGTCGTGCATGGCAGTGGGAGCAGCTTAAGTACCAGTGCGAGGGGGGCGGGCAGGCTAAAGCCTCTCCTTAGCGACGGCTTCTTCCAGCAACCTCCCGAGACAGCGCCACCAGCTGGAAACCAAGTGCTCAAATGTATGAGCCCTTTTGGGGACACTTCACCACATCGCCATGTGCCACCATGCCACCATGCCACCATGCCCCCTATGTATAAGGATCAGCTTTAGCGTCTGAAGCACCACCAATCCAAAGTTCTTCCCCAGGCTTCTCTCCATGGGTCATAAAATCGGTTTCTCAACTCAGGGTGGAAAAAAATAAAGTTACTGGAGAACGTTAAGGTGGAATTTCTATTTTTCCAAAACTAATCAACTACCAGAAACACAAACATAAACAATTCTGTTAAAGGAAACTCTTTTTTTTCCCCCTTCCTACATGTGAGTTTCACCCAACAACATTATAAACAACGGCAAGGCATCCATGAGAAGGCGGGAAACCTCTCCATAGGCTTCGCCATTTCCTTGTTTTGTTTATCCTACTCCAGAAAGCGGGGCATGAAGTCACATAAACTCCTGCAATCTAGAGGCTAAGCTGTATTTTATAAATTGCACTTTATGTTAAATAAACAAACTTTCTAAAGGACTGTGATTTGTTAAGGAAGAATGTAAATCTGGGTTTAACGAGCCTCAGATGTCCTTCCCTTTGAGGCGGTCTGAAGTTGACCATGAATGGAAAAGTTTAAAGCCCTGGAAGGTATTCACATGTGCGGCTGTGCATCTGTCTTATGGGAGACTTTCTTCTTCATTCAGAGATGAATTCCCTGCCCTGGCACTTGAGGGGCTACCCAATAGGGACCAAGAGGACCATCGAGATGGAAGTTGATGGGAAGAGCTTGCGATGGCCTCTAGACCAGAAGCTAAATCCCCCATGACCAGGATTAGTCGAAACAAGTTTCCCCTAGGAACGTCCATTCCCTACTCACATTCCTATTCTGTCCTCCATTGACAGATTTCGTCTGCAAATAGGTTCATCTGAGAGGCTCCTCCTCCCGCAGAGGGGAGGACACCTGCTCCCTCTCAGCTTTACATTACTGTTAGGACACAGCACGCAGCTGGCACACACAACACAGAGCTACAGAAGACGTTCAACATACTGCACTGTTTGCTCTGTTAGTTTTCAGGCTCAGAAGTCTCTGGAACAGAAAAGCTCTGAACTATGAAACCAGCTTGGATTCTCTACTTCCTTTAGGAATCCCAGAGCTTGCGATGCTAAGGTCATGGAAAACAAGGGAAGACTGACCTATTCCCAGAGCAGAGCAGTCTGGGAAACCTGAAAGGTAAGTTGGTTCCCTGGGCCAGATTCTGGAGACTGCTTCTTAGCGTAATGAATGTGCCATGGTAATGTAAAATGTTAACAGTAGAGCTGGGATGGAAGGGATGTTAAGTCGTTCTGTAAAGGATGGAGATGTGGCCCAGTTGGTGCAGCCTCCGCTTCGCATGTATGAACCCTGGATTTGATCCTTAGCGACACATAAACAAGGTGTGGTGGTATAAGCCTGCTATCCCCCAGCACTCAGGAGGCAGAAGCAAAAGGATCAGAAGTTCTAGGTTACCCTCAGCTTCATAAAGAGTTCAAGGCCTTCCGGGATACTTGAAATCCGGCTTCAAAAATCAACCAACAGCAAAATCCCCCTGCAACATTTTCCTTTTTTTTCTTTTTAATCCTAAAACTATGGCAAAAGAAGAAGCGTTAGAACTGTGGCTCCGAAAGAACTGGAGTCCAGCGTGGCACAGGGCAGCGTGAAACCCAATTAACAGCAGCAGAAGATACTGAGCACCCTGGCGTCTCTGAAGCGTAGCACATGACTGCGCAGCACATGACACCGAGCACTGGCCCACTGGAGTGCTGAGTCTCACGACAAGTGCAGAGCATGACCAGGCTCAGCCAACTTCCCTTGGAAGAGGGACCGGAAGCAGAAAGATGCAAGACAACTGGCCCGAGGTCACACAGCTGGTTGGGGCAAAAGGATCCAGACTTGAAAAGAATAATTCCAAACAGCGTTCCTTATCTGGTGTGCACTAGCAGCTGACCCCTCTTGAAAGCCATTTCTCCTATTTGCAAGAGGGAAAAGGTTTCCTTGGAAGGTAGCCCAAGGGGATACAACAACATCTGATGAAGGTGAAGCTGTGAGGGCTCTCATTTAGGAGGCTGAGAGATGAGTGTTCCTCCTACATCCTTTCTCATGATTTTAAATGATAAAAGCAATCCTTGAACACAAAGAAACAATAGAGAAAATCAAACCCTCTTGGTATACCCAGTCTCTAGTTCACTCGGAGGAAAAAAAATGTTTCGCCCATCCAATCTTCCATTGTAGAAACTGGCTGTTTCTGGGACTTTTGGAGCGATTGCAGGAAAGAAAAAAAAAAGATATGAAACCTGAAAGTGGAGCTCCTCATAGCAGGCAGAGAAGCCCTGAAGCTTCCCTGGCAAAGGTTAAAGGGATTCAGGAGGATGGAAGATGGGGTCTGAGCTCAGGATCCCTAGCAGGTTATGGAGGCTAGAAAAATTTTGGTGGCATCCTGATATCTTTAAAGTGGAGAGGTAGCAGCAGGTCAGGGATCACCCTGGAGCTGGAGCTCCACACATTTGTGAGCTACCCTAGGTGGGTGCTGGAAATCAGAACTCAAGTCCTCTACAAGAACGGTCTAGGAGCCGGGCGGTGGTGGCGCACGCCTTTAATCCCAGCACTCAGGAGGCAGAGGCAGGCGGATCTCTGTGAGTTCAAGGCCAGCCTGGTCTACAAGAGCTAGTTCCAGGACAGGCTCTAGAAACTACAGGGAAACCCTGTCTCGAAAAACCAAAAAAAAAAAAGAACGGTCTAGGCTCTTAAATGCCGAGCCATCCTCATCCCAAATGTCTTATAGTTCATGAGAATTGGGCTGAATTTGGAGAATACAGTCCTAGCATGCACCTGACCCTGGGTTTACTCTCCAGCATCATATAAACTGGGCATGGTAGTTTATACCTGAAGTTTCAGTACTCAGGACATCACGTATAATTCATGTCTCAAAAGAATTGACATGAGACAGATAATCCAGGCTCTCTGAGAGTCAGTATAGCTCAGAGAATAATTGTAACATGAGGGCCTGCTTGTTGGGGTTTCAGTCCTTCCCAGTTCCCACAGCCAGTTAGCCCCAAAGAAAACCACACAGAGAATCTACATTAGATATAAACTGATGGCCCATTAGCTTAGGCTTCTTATTAAGTCTTGTAACTTATATTAACCCATTATTCTTATCTATGTTAGCCACATAGCTCAGTACCTTTTTCAGCAGGGCAGGTCACATCCTGCTTCTTCAGTGATCTGGGCAGGACTCCGAAAGACCTTCCTTCTTCCCAGAATATGCCTGTTCTCATCGCCCTGCCCCTACTTCCTGTCTGGTTGACCCGCCTATACTTCCTGCCTGGCCAATCAATGTTTATTTAAAACATGATTGACAGAATACAGACAATTCTCCTGCACCAAATAATGAGGTTCCATAGTGGCTAGAAATGCTCTCAACTACATATAAGAATGACAAACTGCTATAAACACTGGCATAACAACTATGAAAATAGCATTATATTTATAAAGATAAGTATAATATTAAGTTGGGAGCATTACCCCAACCCCTGGTCTGGGGGTTGCATTGGTCTAGTCTGCCAAGTGCTTGTACTCTAATTCCCAGCCTGCTAAGCACTGACCACCCCCCCCCATGCAGGATCACTCCCACAGGGTATTTAGGCTCGCAAACACGTGGTCTCTGGGGTTTGCTTGGGCTCCTCTCCCTGCCATGATGTCCCCGTCCACCCAGGAGTGTGGCATTTATTAAACATGGGCATTTTTGATTGGGTCTAATCTGGTTTGACTGGAGTTCTTTGTGCATACAGAGAGGCTTTTTTAAAGGATTATTTTTAATAGATGGAGGTCTCCCACTCAGAGAGTCTGTTTTATCCCCCCATGGGCCCAGGGCTATGCTGGGAAATGCCATTTCTGTGTGCCCTCTCTGCCAGGCAAGGTTGGCTTCAGGTGAGTTCCCCTTTTAAGGTGCATGACTGGTAGGGTTTTGGGGTGACCCAATCGCTTCTCGGGCTTTAGCTGAAGCTGTAGTCTGATCCAAGCTGCTGAGCCAGGCTTAGCTGAGGTGAATTTTGATTGGTCAGGGATGCCTGCCATTCAATTTTCACAGACCTGTTTTTGACTCAAGAGTTGTTTGGGTGGATGTTCTGTGACAGACTTGAGTCACACAGGTATGCGCTTCTAATGGGATTCTTGTGATTCCAAGCCATTTCCTAAAATGCCCTCACACCGCCCCAAAACATTTATTCTTTTGAAATTCTTTAAAATATTTATTTGTAGGTGTGCACATGCACACATGTGTACCATTGAGCATGTGTAGAAGTCAGGAGATAACCTGTGGATTTTCCTTCTACCATGTGGGTCCCAGGGACTTAACTTGGGTTGCCTTTATTGCTAAGCCATATGCTAAGCAAGATCATCAGTCCAAGATATTTGTTTTTATTTACTTATTTTTATTTTACATGTATGAGTGTTTTGCCTGCATGTATGTCTTTATACCACATGTGTGCTTGGTGTCCCAGGAGACCAGAAGAGGGCATTGCATCCCCAGGAACTGGAGTTATAGACAGTTGTGAGCAGTCATATGGATGCTGGGAGTTGAACCCAAATCCTCTAGAGAAGCAGTCAGTGCTCTTAACTGCTGAGCAATTTCTCCAGCCCCAAGACAGTATTCTTTACAAGAAGTCTGAAATTGGAGGGTTTCAGGATTCATCAAGCAGCTCATCCCTTTATTGAAGGCTATGGGTGGAATTGTGCTTGGCATAAATAGGCTTCTTATACTGATAGACATTTGCTTTAGATCACAAGATAACCAGGGCAGCCTGGGCATCATCATTTCTGGAGGCTGAAATGTAGCCACGAAGACAAATGCTCCTTCCCAAGGCCCTGTAGATCTGAAAACCATGAGCTCAGGACTCAGTGACTAACTAGGCTCCATCTCTGCTCTGGGCAAGGCTCTCCCTCTAAGAGCAGAGACTATGACTGTATTTGGTCTCAGGGCCTTTAAAGAGGTTCAAACCAGGCTGTGAGGACAGGCCCTGTTCTAGTTCGCTTCTCCCTATGCTATGATAAAACACTGATCAAAACAAATTTGGGTAAGAGAGGGTTTATTTCATCTTCTAGGTTACAGTCCACCATCCAGGAAAGTTAGGGTAGGAAGCCATGGAGGGATGGAGGGATGCTGCTTACTGGCTTGCTCAGCCTGCTTTCTTATGTATTCCAGATCTACCAGCCAAAGGAGTGAGTTGCCACACTCATTTTATTTAAGATCTGGGAATCTACATGCCATGCAGCTGGGGACTTTCTGGGAAGAACCTTGAGTCTTGGACAAAGGAACACGAAGCATACATTCCTCATGTTCTGACATTCCACCACATTGGTTTCTATCCCGCATTCCAACAATCAACTATCCAATAACAACTTTTTCTTTTCCTTTCTTTCTTTTTTTTTTTTTTTCGAGAGAGGGCTCTACTATGTACCCTGGCTGGCTAGGCACTGACTAAATAGGCCAGACTGACCATGAACTCACAGAAATCAGCCTGTCTCTGCCTTCTGATAGCTGGAATTAAAGGCAGGCATCACAGTGCCCAGCTTTCTTTGAAAGACTCAATTAGATTCTTCTTTCCATACATTTCCAAAGCCCTAGTAACCCCCAGTATTTTAATGACTGCATGTCACACACACACACACACACACACACACACACATTGAATGAGTTGACAGTTCCCTATGATATTGTATTCTTTCAGAGGGCAAAATTATAGGTAGCTATTTATGTGACACCAGAGGCTCCAACATTAGGATCATAACCTTGATGAATGAATGAATGAATGAATGAATGAATGAAAAGCATGGTCTGTAGGAGCCTATCTTATGAGCCCTTCATTTTACAAATAGTCAAAAGCTAACAACTAAGTAGTTCTTTCTGAATGATGACTCTGGCATCTTTAAGTCAGCTAAGGGGTGAATTTTTCCTCTCTAAAGAGCCTTACACATTAGGAAAGCTTTACTTATGAATATAAGAAGTGTTTTTCTTATATTAAGACATCTTATTTTTAGAAGTACTTAGAATGCACGATAGTTAATGAATACTACATGAGCAACTGATTAAATACACAGGACATAAAGTTTTACTTCCACCGTGTGATTTATTTTTCCTTTAAAAATGTGTTTATTTTCAGGTTTGGTGGTAAATATCTTCAATGCCAGCCTTCAGGAAATGGAGACAGGTGAATCTCTGAGTTCAAGGACACAGTGGGCTATGTAGCAAGTTCCAGGTCAATCAGAACTATACTAGAACTCAGGCTCACCAAATAATAACAACAATAATGATTACGACTTATTTAGAACTTTTGAGGCAGGGTCTCACTATGTACACCAGCCAGGCCTGGAGCTCACCATGGAGGATGGACTGGCCTCAAACTCATAATCTTCCTGTATGTCTCAGGTGCTGGGATTATAGATGTATCCCACCATGCCCAGACAGATTCAGGATTTAAATGTTAAAAAAAAAATAATGGATAATTAAAAGAAAAACTTAGCTTATAGAAGGAAATGTAAGCATACTTGAAAGTAGAAAGTGGGCTCAGTGGGGGTAGTAGGGGCACTGGGCACAGTGGGGTAGGGGACACTGGGGCAGTGGGTATAGTGGGGGCACTGGGGACAGTGGGGGTAGTGGGCACTGGGAGCAGTGGGCAGAGTGGGGACAGTGGGGGCAGTGGGGTCGCTGGGGCAGTGGGTATAGTGGGGACAGTGGCTGCACTGGGGGCAGTACAGGGGTACAGTGTTTGACTGGCATTCATGAGGTCTTGAATTTGATCTTCCTAGCATCAGAAAAACGAATTGAGTTACTTCAATAGAAAATTGATGTTTCCTTGTTTTAGTGGTACTGGGGAGCAAACCCAGAGCCTTAGACACACACATGACAGTGCTCCACAGCTAACCTACATCCCTAGGCTCAGTGTTCCAATTGTTACTGGGAAAAAAAATTCACAAAAACCAATGACAATGGTTCTAGTTCAGAAGAGATGATAGGGCCTATGACACAAAGGGAGTCTTTTTCTTTATAGAGATAGATTTTCAAATCAGCAAGATGTAGACAAAATAATAGCTTTAAAAATGACCAAACTTACTTGTACAGGGAATGCTTAGAGAAAAAAAAAAAAAACGTCATTATTGTTTAGGAAGGTTGGAACCTGAGGCAGGTGGTTCTCTATTATTGCCCCCTTGCCTAGTCCTCCCCTCCCCCCCCCCCAAAAAAAGAGGGAAGAGAGACAAGGTTCGAAGCCCACCTTAGGGAAATATTCATTTAAATATTAAAGTTGCCATGAGGCTGGTAGGATCAGAGGTTTGGTGGTGCCTGTGTTTGTGATGGGGCCAGCGGCAAGGCACTCCAACCCACCCTGCTGAAGTCTGAGGTGGAACACCCTTTCCCAAGCACTGTTTGAAGTCTCTCAAAACTGTGACTGTCCAGTTGCTTTAATCTCAGAAGGCAAGCTATCGTAAAAACACAGGATTTACGCATAATCATCAGATACTATGAGCATTGTTTCAATAAAGCAAAGTAAACATTCAAATTTTATTAATAGCGGGTTGGTTAAATATATTAGCATAGTCACACAATACAATAGTAAAGACTGACTTTTACATAAATCTAAAGGCATTGAAAGGGCAACTTCTCGGGCTGGAGAGATGGCTCAGAGGTTAAGAGCACTGCCTGCTCTTCCAAAGGTCCTGAGTTCAATTCCCAGCAACCACATGGTGGCTCACAACCATCTGTAATGGGGTCTGGTGCCCTCTTCTGGCATGCAGGCATACACACAGACAGAATATTGTATACATAATAAATAAACAAACAAATAAATATTTAAAAAAGAAAAAAGAAAGGGCAACTTCTCCTATATGCCAAGCGAAAAACAGCAAGCTGTAGAAAAAGGTGCATAGGAAGATGCTTCTATTTGTATAAGAAAAAGGGGGGAGGGGCTTGGTGGAACAGGCCTTTAAACCGCACTTGGGAGGTGGAGGCAGGTGGATCTCTGTGAGTGGGAGATCAGCCTTGTCTACATAAGGAGATCCAGTCTAAAGAAAGAAAAAAGCAGCAGCAGTATGCCCTTCTGTTCACAGGGTCTTCCTGGAAAAACACACAAAATGTTGTTACTGTGGTTTCCATCTGGAAACGATCTTGTTTGAAATTTTTACTGTGATTGTGAATTTCTTCAGTAATAAAAAAGTATAGTTAAAGTATAAAAAGCCACAGGCTACTTCCTCGGAAATTCCTCAAATGGGGAAAATTAAACTCAAAATGTTAGAATTTAGCACTTCCTCCTGAGAATGCACTTTTGAAGGAGAGAGAGGGAGATGGAGGGAGAGAGAAGGAGAGATAGCCAACAAAATTAGGAGTCTCTGGGAGGAAAATTTGAGAGCTGGGTTTTATGAAGGACTATATTGGAGCCGGCCGGGTTTGGGCATGGAAGGTGTACCGGAACCTCGAACTCTCGTCCCACTCTCTCCCTGACCTTAGGTGCAACAGCAGCAAGGATGGGGGGAGGGTACATATGAGGCAGGGGACGGGGGCATCAAACAGATGCAGGGACCTGGGGGTCAGGATGTTGGCAGCCGGAGCCCACCCGGGGCGCTGGAAGCCAATTGCGAGTGATTTAGGAAATCGCCAGCCTGGGGCTGCGGGCAGGAAAGCCGTGATTAAGAGCGAGGAGAAGAGAGGAACACATTTGGACGCAGGCCGGAAGGGGGCAGGAAGCTGTGCTCATAAAACAATCTGACAATTACGTGTCAGTGGAGGAGAAGGGCTCTGGAAATTAGTGGCTGCCTCAGGCAGCAATGATCTGCGAGAGGAAATTCTATTTGGTGCCAGGTGTTTGTCCCTCCACTTTTGGGTTCAGTTTGGGATTATGGATTTTATGCTCACGTGCTGCAGGAAGTGATTCCCGGGAGCCTTTATAAAAACTCCCCACTCCTCACGGCCCTGGTCCAACATACCATACTATAGCGCCCCACACCCATCCTTGCTGACCCAGCCAGGTGCTCATCTGCAAAAGTCTTCAGTATGCCCAGACCCAGACAGGTGAGTGGCCAAAGATGGCAGAACAAGAATTAGAACCAAGATGTTGTGTCTCCAAAGCTTCACATTCCCAGGGTCCTTTTTGTCTGGATCTGAAGGGAAAGGCTTTCTAAGCAGCCTGTTTTCCCAAACCAGGAGCTTCTTCACCTTGTCTGTGAGCCCTACAAGATCCACCCTTGCTCCTGAAGCTCACCGGGGGATGTGAGATGCAGGTTTATGTTCAGATCCACCTGCAAGTCTCTCCTGGACCTTGGCATGACTCTTTTTGGGTTTGCTTCAGGCAGACACATTCTCTCAAACCTTCAGGATCAGGAGTATTCCCAGTTACACATTTGACCCAGTCCTAGTGAGATCCTGCCCTTCCTCTTGCCTCCCACCCTAGCCAGGGAGATCCTCTGTGTGGCAGGAGATGCTCAGAGGCCCCCAAGAGAATCTGAAGGTCCTGGAGGTGTCTGAGAGGCCACAGAGGCGCTCCAGTGTCCTGCCTGTGTTAAGCACTACCTGTGAGACTTTGACAAGTCACTTCACCATTCTGAGGCATGCTGAGATAAAGAGGGGCTGTCATGAGGAGCAAATGACAGTGTGGCCCAGACTTTAGTGCCCTGCCTAGATGGCAGGAGCATCCAGGTAGCCTTGCTTTGCTCTCAGAAATCAGCAAGTCCTTTTCCTTTAGTGGAGTTCTCCCAAGAGGAGGAGAGCACAGGGCTTCCACCTACCCCGTCTACCATGCCTCCAGCTCACTTGACTCTCATTCAGGGAGTTCCATCTGCTAATGTAATGCTTTCTGTTAGATTTTTATAAGTATAGGTGATCTCCTTAGCCACTCAGTTACTGCACATTTACTATAGACTCATGACTAAGACAAGCAATGCACACAAGACCTCCAGGGATAGAATTCCAAGCTCAGATTCTATCTTTGTAGTTGGGGTGTTGTTACTTGACACCACCAAACCTTATTTCCACATCTAAAAATTTCAGAACAACAAAGATAGATATTCAGGCTATTCATCTATCTATCAGAATAATATATAGTTACTATGTGTTAGTTTTGGGTAAAGATTGAGTGACAGCTGTTATTGATTTTTTTTTATTGTTATTATACTAAAATGTGAGCAACCAACTTGAACACAATTATTCACTTACAAATGAACAAGCACGCACAGAGTCATTAGAAACAGATAGGGTTAAATACAGCGGGTGTCTATGTGCCCGTTACAGGAAACGTTTTGATGAAACAGAAACTGGAGTAGGGAGCAGAACCTATGAGGAGCCATCAAGAGTCCTCCTTTTTGTAAATGTCATTGAGAAACAAATGCCTGGTGGGTGAAGAGCACAGAAGACGGATGTAGATGGGAGGAAACCTGAAAGGCCGAAGCTGTGGAGTTTCCGTTAACTGGTTCCATTTAAAAAAAAAAAAAATCTAGTACGTTTCTTTCCAGAGACTTCTCGGGAGTGAGGACACACTTATTCCTTAGGCAACTCCTTTCCAATGTCTGTCGCTACACGGAAAGACTTCTCAGTAATGTGTGCCACCTCTGTGCCCTGGCATCTTTGCCAAATACAGAGATCTCCATCAGTGCCTACACTGACAATAGTTCTTCGAAACAATATTTCACATACAATTGAGCATTCATTCTTCATGTTTCCTACTACCTTGATCATAAGGTTTTCTTGTTGTTTTTTTTTTTTTTTTTTTTTAATAATCACAGCCCTACCCTGTGTCTTCAACACAGGATTCAAATAAGTTCTTGATTCCATAGAGATCTTCATTAGTCACCAACAATCCAGTGAGGCATTCAAATAAAATACACAAGGGGCCAGAAGGGGGCAGTGATGGGGTAGGGCTTGCTGGGGAAAGACAAACGCTGGCAGTTAGCCTAGATGGCTGCAGGACACACAGAAAAGATTTGGATTGAGCCCAGGAGAGGGTGCTACCTCCTTCCAAGACAGATGCTCCAGGAAAGCCTGGCAGGGTCTGTCACCTGAAGGAGGCTGGAGCCAGGGCTCCCAGACAGCCCTTACAGCACAGATGACAACAGGCCACTTGCATGAACCTCCTCTGGTACAAAGGGCCCTCTTCTCGTCTAGATGGGCAGCAGGCAGGAGTCTAAGGAGCCTGAGAATCGCAGAAGAGGACACAAAGGCGGACTTCAGACGAGGATTCTTGCTCCCTTCCTCGCTGACATAGCACTGCTGGGCCTTGGCAAGGGTGTGGGACACCCTCCATCACCTATACCACTCCCAAGGCATGCCCTGTGGCTGTTTTGTTGTTGTTATCTTGTTTTTGTTTGGGTTTTTTTCCTTTTTTATTTTTCAAAAATTCAGAGCTGGGGGTAGAGAGCACAGGTTTCACCTAAGTCCTAACTTCTTACTTTCTCCAAGTCTGAAACCCTCCCTAGACTCTGGTATGTCTAGAAGAGTAGTCTGTCCTCTCTTTGTGACATTCCTGATGCTTCTTCCCCAAAGAGCCTCAGCTACTCCTCTCACTCCTCAAGATTATTTACTTTCTGTCCATACCTTAGTTGGCAATAATCATGACTGTCTTTGTAACAATAAGAGGGAAGTTCTGCCCAAAATGCACACACGATGTAGAACCCCCGAAGCTGAGTACCCACCTCCTCTCATTTGTCTTTTGAAAGGTCACGTGTCCTGCTCTTTCTGAACAGAAACTGAAATAACCTAAGAGGTGTGAGCAAGAAGCCAAGAGAATGCCTAGTGTGGTCCACTCGGGAATCTGAGCTAAAAGCAGCGTGGGCTGTGCTGCCCAAGGAGTAAATGCAGAAGGGACTACTTATAGGGTTCGATGTTCATATACAGCAAATACAGCTCTGGGTATGCCTCCTACACGTGCCCTGGCAGCCGCCTTGACTGTAAGATGGATTTGCTGCAGCAATGCTTCTAGCAAAAAAACTGCCAGCAAATGTCTACTCATGGGAAAGTGGCTAAATAAATGTTGATACACCTACTACACAGTGGAATACTATAGATTCACATAGTAGTGTAGTCAGCACATTTATTTTATTTTAGAAAGATTGCTACAATTATAATTAAAATTTAAAAACAATGGAGTGTGGTGGTATACGCCCATAATCCCAGAACTAGAGGTCGAAGGAAGGCCATTGAAAGTTCGGGGTCTGCCTGGTCTACATAGTGAGTTCCAAGGTCGAAGCAAGCCCTTGTCTCAAAGCAAAATGTAAAATATATATTTGTGGTGCTAGAGATCAAACGCACGGTCTTGTACATACACGCTAGGTAAGTGCTCTATCATTGAGCCATACACACCCAACAAAAGACATTATAATATGCAGCATACTCTCATTTATATGATATAATTGAGATTTTCCATAGATGATAAATGTTATATAAAATGGAATGTGTTTTGAAAAAGGGGCTTTACACACAAGAAGATTTTTCCAGCAGACATTCTGAAAGCTGGAATCTGCACTGCTGGAATCTTCTGCCCGTTTACTTCTATAATAACACAAAGCAGCCTCAAGGAGGGGAAGGCACCTCCCTCAGCTGCCAAGAAGAGACTCTGTTGCATCTGTTCATCCTTGTCTGGCTTTGTCTAGCTTCCAAGAGACAGAAACACAAGGACAGAGGACAGTGGTGTGTACAGGGACAAGTTCCTGGCGTAGAGGGAACTCGTGGGCTCAGGTCACACTAGCCATTCAAACACTCTTCACCTGACGGAGACTAGAACAGACTTCCTGGAAGAAGCGGCAGGATCTTGGGGCAACCAGAAGTTCTCGGGCTTGTGGGTTGGGGTGGGTACAATGCTCCTAGTAGCTGAGAATGACATCACAGAACACAGCACTGTGTGCCCTCAAGGCGAAGTTAGCCAGCTGAGTTAGCTAAGATTAGGGTCATCCGTGAAGATCTGCAACCCTCAAATGAAACAAAATGAATAAATAAATGTTCCCTTTCCCCCCTCACAGGAAAGGCCTTGGTAACAGTTGGGATGACGACTTCGCCCAATCTCTGGGTACTCCATCATTCATAAGTTCAACTGAAAAAGTGTGTCTGTGTTTCGGACATCAGGACGGAGGAAGAGTAAAGTACACACCCAAGGTCTCTTCAGAAGGGGCTGCTACTAGGCAAATTCATCTACTCTCATGGGTCAGAAGCCAGCTTCGGCCTACCTAGCTGCTGGAGAAGCTGAGAAACTTCATGCCAGGTGGCTGCAGGACCGGATTAGCATGGGAGTCCTGGTATTACTCCACCGAAGGTAGAGGACCACCAGTTCTCTATAACACGGATACAGATCCTGTCCTCTATCCCCACCAACCAGCCCTCTAAAGATTAGCTTATCATCCCACCGCCTCTGCAGACGGCACAGGTCGGAAGAGCATCCTGCTTTGTCATAGATGTCAACGAGCCCAGGAATTATTTAGAGACAAGCTTTGCTAAAACACTGACATTGAAGACAGTGCGACATCCTGGAATTTTCCCCTGTGCTCTTCCCACGCTGCCATTGGCTCTAGAATTCTGAACATAATAGGTAGGATATACTAACTGTGTGGGACAGGAACCATGCCATTCCCACAATGGTTCCATAGTAAACGTCAATGGGATACAGTAAAACTAGCCTGTGATGTCATTCACACACTATTTCCTGTGAATGAGACAATATGCACGGGAATAGCATGTTATTTATGCTATGGGAAAAGCCCGTGGGGCTTCAGATTTAGGTTCCTTGCAGAAGGAATTTGCCAACTGATTGTCCCAGGTCCCTGGGGACTGGCACGGAAGAGTTAACAGTCATGAAGGAACTGGGGCTGCAGAATTATTCCCCAAGGTTAGGAAGAACTGACACTCCACTCCCCACAGACAGTGACTGGCTTCCCAGGTCCAGCTGCAACCAGCCTTCAGCATCACCAGATGGACACTTACAGTGTCTCAGCAGAGGGGACTTGGGCCTGTCTGCCTAGGCTGAGGCTAGCATTTTCTGACAGCCTTCTGAGACAATGAGGGCTCTTCCCCTAGGCATATAGAGGAGGGGGTTCTTTTATGCTTCCTTGCTAAATGCTTAAACTCTGAAGTTAAACCTTCATGCTGTCATCTCTTGTCTTGTTTAAAAAGGAAAAAAAAGTGACTTTATGGTTCTTCGATCAATACATAGCAGAGGGCAGAGAAATAATGGGGGAAAAAAAAAAACCTTAGCAGGAAGTCAATAGACAAAACAAGGCCCTTGCAGATGACTCAGGTGGGCTCTCCAAGCTTGCTGGCAGATCTCTCTGGGAGTCACGCAGCACTCATTGCTTTCGGCTGGAGGCTCCATGGTCATTCAGCTCCAGCGTCTACATCACTTGACCTTGACCCCACCTGGCCCTAGCCTCTTGGACCTTGGCAAGTGCTGTGGTTATCCTTGCCAGCGAAGGTCACAAGTTGGTCCTTCATCCTCATCTATGCATTGGCCTAGGTGGCCTCTTCCCAGAGCATGGACAACGTTCCAACACACCCCAATATCCGTTCTTCTTACACCTTTTCCACAAGGCTTCTCTTCCCACCATTCTCTCCGTCTCACTAAATGGCCAGGGTGTCTGAGAGCCTTCTGACCTCACATCCCACCTCATTCCTCCCACACATCCTACTGGCCCTGACTACAAAGCCACTTCTAGACTCTGCCACTAACCCTGAATTACTACGCAAGCTTTTAAAATGATCCTCAGGGACTGGCGGGATGGCTCATCAGTTCAGAGCACTGGCTGCTCTTCCAGAGGACCTGGATTCAGTTCCTAGCACCCCATTGAAGCTCACGACTGTAACTCCAGTTCTAGGGGGATTTGACACCCTCATACAGACACACATGCAGGCAAAAATACCAATGCACACAAAATAAAAATAAATAATTAAAATGGTCCTCACCAGGGACCCTGACTCTACGTACCTCAAGAACCTCATTTCACAAGGAGTAAAAGTCAAAGCATCATGCCTTACTTGCCCCAGCTCTCTGATCAGCCTCCTACAACCCTCCTGCTCCCTGGCTTCACCTCTACCTTCTTGTCATGGCCAATTAGGCAGTGTGTTCGAGGCTGTGTATTGAGTTATGCCCCTGTCTACAGCCCCCCACTGATGTTCTTCCCAGATTCCCTTCAGCAGACTCCTGTGCCCTTCACCCTGCGTTCCTTCCTAGGACTCTACCCAACTTGATAGAGAGTACATTTCCTTTTTCCAGTCTGTCCCTCACCGCTGGAATGTAAGATCCATGGATACAGCATTTTTTTCACTTGAGAACCGCGCCTGGTACAGAGCGAGCAAATATTTTAAAAATGAATAATGTCGTATGTGGCCCAGTTAATGTGCAGCTTAAGGCAAAACAAACAGCAACAACGATAGAAAACCAAGTCACCTATGAGAATATGTGAGGAATATATGCATAACTGACCTTCTGAAACAGTTGTGGGGCTGGCTGAGGGGGTAAAAGTGCTTGCCACCAAACCTGATGACCTGAGTTTGATCCCTAGGAGTCACAGGATAGGAAAGAACAGACTCACAGGTGCACCATGGCAGGAATGCCATACCCCAAGTAAATAAATATAACTCTAAAAAAAATGTGTTAAGAGATGAAAAAGAACTGTGGGTGAAAGGGATTCGGATGTGCACAGGGGCATCAGGAGATGGAGTCCAGTCTGGCCTACACAGTTGGTACATGCTAGCCTGAACTACACATGGAGACAGTGTCTCAGTGTTCTGCCTGCATATAGGCCTGTGCACCAGAAGAGGGCACCAGATCGCATTACAGATGGTTGTGAGCCATCATGGTTGCTGGGAATTGAACTCAGAACCCCTGGAAGAGCAGTCAGTGCTCTTAACCTCTGAGCCATCTCTCCAGCCCAGAGTCAGTATCTCAGAAACCTAAGGTCCGGGGATATAGTTCAGTGGCAGAGCATGCTTGCTTGACACGCATATAGCCCCAGGTTTGATTCCCAACCCTGAGGGTTAAGAGAAGATGGCAAGAAAGAGAAAAAAGAAAAGGAAGCAAACCCCTTGCTTGTTGGATGAACACAGAAAGAAAGTTATTAATTAAGCATCTACTTAATTAGTTACATTAGTAGATGCATTAGGTATCTACTGCATCTCAGGCACCATTCCAGTTCTGGAGATACAGAATCAAGACAAATGGTCACCAACAAGGGGGGTGGGGCGTTAAAGGAAGAAGTAGAAGTCCTGCAATAAATAAATAAATAAATAAATAAATAAATAAATAAATAAGCAAGGTAATTTCAAAGAGTTACTAAGAACACGTATTTTCAAAGAAGCTTAATGAAAACCCACCTGCTTTGTACACAGACTTTTGAGTCTCTGGCCCCTCCCATCCTACCTGCACTCAATATCAAAAACATGTATTTGAACTGTTATATAGTAATACAAGCTATGTATCAGAGAGCAGCTAACTTATGTCATATTAAATGACAGGCTCCACTTTTTGTGTGTGCATGTGTATGCCAGAAGTGGGTGTCTATCGGTCTCCACCTATTCTCTGAGACAGTCTCCGACTAAACCTGGAGTTTACAGATCCAGCTAGATTGGCTGGCCGGCAAACTCCTGGGTCCTTCCGTCTCCACCTCTCCAGCGCTGGAATTACAAATGTGCATAGTCATACCCAGGCTTTTACACTGGTTCTGGGGACTGAATATAGACCTTCTGTGTGGCAAGCACCTTACCAAATGAGCCATTTCCAGCCCTAGATGATAAACTATACATCAAAAATAATATCCGGGGCAGAGAGTGAAGCTCAATTGTAGAGCCCTTGCGTGGCACACATGCAGCCCTAGATTCGCTTCCCAGTACCAGGGTGCGGCGACACCAGGGTGGGGAGGGGACCGTCTGTTGCACAAGGACTTAATGATTGACAGTTTCCTCTGTTATGTGTCCAGGAGGCAGTCATTAGAGATGAGCAGAGGAATTCTCACAGGGTTTTCACAATCAAAAGTCTGTGACTCTTTCTGACCTATGCCTGCGTCTGTGGCTATCTCGGGGAACCAGTGACAAGTAGCATGCTTTCGTTATGTTGGAATCGCTGACTATTCCATGTGGATTCCTTGGCTCACAAAGCTGAATGAAAACACAGAGCCCCTTAGAATAAAAATAGATGTGCGTGGAAATCGCAGGGGACTCAGCTTCTGCCGTTCCTCATGGTGGGAACCCACATTGTCATTCCAGGTTCCTATATACTTGGCAGGACTCTGTGTCCATTCGGAATAGTAATTCCCCAGATTTCAGTTTGGGAAGGAAGGAAAAAGTCATTGCATTCCACCAGAGTCGCTCAGCAGAATCTCAAAAATCCAAAGCTTAAATGTCCATATTCTCCCAAAAGGAAGGAATGGCTCCTGATGACTTTACCTGGTTAAGAATCTGCCAGGGCAGACATTCCTGCTCACTGGACAGAATTCTGGTTTCTGCATTAAGCATCCTCCCTGACTCCTTACACATCAATTTCTTTTCAAAGTCCAGATCCTGCAGCCTAAAATTTCCAAGATGTGCACATCCTTTCTGCTCCTCCTCCTCCGCGTGCTTCCTGATCTAGAGCCTGGAAACTGCAAGACAGGCCACCAGCTCACCCTCAGAGACCCTAATCTGCTGTCACAGTCAGAGGGTATGAGTCTGTGAAGGTGTGAACGGGGTAAGAGGCCGAGGCTCCAGAGGCATGTCATCAGGGAATGACACAATCCTAGGGTTGCTGAAGGCTGACAAAGCTCTGAGTCCGTGGATCCAACTTCCCTCGCCTCCATTTTTGGTTGGAACAAAGGGAATTGCGTGCACACAGTTACATTCCACAAGCAAGTCATTTCCTCTTCCTGTGGGAAGGCGGGAGGAGGAGAAGAGACACACCACAGAAATTCAGGACTGTGGTGAGACCGCCATATCCTCCTTTCCTGCCAGGGCTCCCGGCTCTTCTCCACTTAATGCAAACATTTACAAAGTTCATACATTCCTTGTAGAGATCCTCTGTTTTCTCCAACAAAATAATAGAAGGATTGTATTTGTAACTGTAGCATGAGGTGCTAAAGATAGACCAAGGATTTTCACAAATTCTAGGAAGCTCTCCACCACTGAACTACATCCCAGCCCAGAAGAATTTTTAAATTCTCCCCTCCAAATTTATTTGGCTCCAAGGAACGGATGTCTAAGCAATCCTTGGGAAATGAGAAAATCTAAGGTGCAGATTGTTTTCAAATGCAATAAAGCTTTAATGAACAATAAACTTAGGAACTATTTGAGTAAAAACAATGCTAGCCATTGTCGGCATCAAGACATTGACTAATTTAAAAGCTGCTAGTTTATTTTCATACAGTGGAAAATATATCATTTCCCAAATACATTATATTTATAAATACCGCATATTTGAAATGTTTTTTTCTAAGATGAAATATGGCCATACATGCTTAAAAGTAATTGACTCTGAGCTCTGAGCCCATGGCACCTCGCAGAGACAGCAGACTGGGAAGTAAGTAGTTCTCTCTAAAGCAAGACCACTAACTGTAATGGAGCCTAGAGTCGCCGCAAACGCCAACTAGTGAACGGAACTTGAGCAGAAGGCCAGATCATTGGGCCACCCTTCCCAGCCAGAAGGCTCTAGGACCAGTCAGCTGTGCCTGCATCCTCACCTCCCTGCTATAGGGAGCAGTGATCCCACCACTGTGGGTTATTTCAGAAGTGCTCTCCATCCCTGGGGACTCTCCCCCAGGCTGGCCTTCCTAAACCACTTGAATCTCATTTCTTCTGCAGCTGATTTTTTTCCCCCAAGATGTTAACAATTTCTGTGGAACCATCTGGATGTTATTAAGAAAGTGTCCCGAGTCCTCTGAGGCAGCTGGCTGTGGCCTCTTGCCTTGTTTCCTGTGTCCTGGATGTCTTAAGTTGACTTTCATAAGAAATTTGGAATATTAACTTAAAAAAAGAAACAGTCGGTATTTTTCAGCATTGAGCTCTTGCAGCTTCATTTCCCCAGTTGGGACGTCTCATTCTGAGTTCCCAATCTTTGGCCCCTGCTCTGGGAAGGATGAAGCTCATCTATTTTAAAAACAGAAGGCGCCCGTGGTCAGGGGTGAACCAGAAATCCAATCTTCCCTGCTTTCCCTACTTAGCTTCTCAAAACCCCATTATGTTCTTGCTGCTTTACCACCTTCAACAGCCACTACCACTGCTCCAAGCCCAGACCCTTGAATCCCCCTCTAAAAGGTAAACACCAGTTGGTTGAGCCCTAGAATCTGTTCTCCTAGCATATGGGTAAAATTCATTCCAAGAAAGAAGGGAGGGAGGAAGGGACATGGGGGGGGGGGGGGGGCCAGGCAAGTGGTAGGTCTCTGAAGTGTATGCAGTGCTAATGTGAGGAGGTAGAAAGCAGAATATGTCGCCTTTTTTTCTACCCACTAGCCAAGAGCACCTGGATAAAGACGTCCCATGGTTCCAGCTTACTAAAATGGGGCTTGGTTTCAAACCTTGACCATTTGGCTTCCTCCATGCCTATAGGACACTCATGCCCATCCGTCTCTTCCTATGCCATCGCCCTAAACAACTCATCGGCCTTGAGTTCATGAATGAAGTCAGTATTTGCACTCTGTGAGGTTTTGCTGGTTGGTTGGGGTGCTGCAGATTGAACCCAAGGCCTCATGCATGCTAGGCAAGCATTCCACTACTGGGAAATTGTGTCACCCAGTTGATGCTATGAAGTCACCCATGAGCCTGGAGCAACCACTTTACTTTGAAGCATAAGACACAGCAGGAACTTCACGGACTGCCTGACTTTCTCCCTCTCTGATGCTGGTGGGAGCAAGCAAATTGCAGAGGGGAAACAGACCATCGATTCTGTTTTGAGTCCCTCAGAAGGGAGACGTTTGGGGCTTCAACGTTCCTGGCTTCAATACACAGGAATTCAGTGTCTCCCACAGCTTTGTAAAAGGTATTCAATAAGTGGTCTCACACCCCAGTATTCTTATTTTAAGGTAATTCAAGATATAAAAAGAATTAAAAGAATAACACAATGAATCAGTTATCAAAATATTTTCAAATTTGCCTGCCCCAATATATTTGTTCCAATCCACTTGAAATTAATAAATATATGATATCACTTTCTCCCTAAATACTTCCTTAAATAATCTAAATAGTTCTACAGTATCATATCAAATCCAAGCTAAATTTAGCACAATTAATAAAACCCAGAGATGGAAATTGGGATTCAATCTGAAGGTCAGAAAAGCAAAACAGCCATCCACTGGCTCTTACCTCTACCTCAGTCCAAAATGGCAATCCAGCCTCCAGGAATCCTCAGAATGAGCCTAAGCCTGAGCCTGAGAGCTGTCTCCTCCCGTTTTATATTCCTCTCTAGTGCTAGGATTAAAGGCGTGCACCACTACTGCCCAGTTTCTATGACAAACTAGTGTGGCTGGCTACTGGGATTAAAGGTGTGTGCCACCACTGCCTGGTCTGTAAGACTGACCAAGACAGCTGTTTTACTCTCTGATCTTGTGAGCTTTTATTAAAATGCAAATGAAGTATCACTACAAAATTTAATATGGAAAGAAATTAATACACAATTCACTCAAATTTCTTCAATGGTCATCTCAATTAACATCTTTTCTAGGGATTTGTATATTGGCATGTGTGTGGTAGATACATTTATGCACATGTGTGTGCAGGCGTGCTTCACCCATGAGTGTCCAAGTGGAGGCCAGTGGTCAACTTCAAGTGTTTTCCTCGATTGCTTCCCCCTTTTAAATGTTAATTTTGATTTGTGCATATATGTGCGTACGTGCACACGGTGGGAGTGAGTATGTGTGCATGTGAAGGCTGGAGCTTGACACCTGTCAACTACTCAATAACTCTCCGCCTTATCTTTTTAAAACAGGGTCTCTCGCTAAACAACATTCGCTGGTTGGCTAGAACGGCTAACCGGCAGTCTGGGGACCTGCCTGTTTCCCTTCCCACTCCACCAGAGTTGTGGGTGGCTGTACATGCTGGTGAACTAACTCAGGTCCTCATGATTTCAAGGAAGGCATCTTGATGACTAAGCCATGTTTCCAGCTTCTACCTTATTTTTTGAGACAAAGTCTCTCCCTGAACCTGGTGCTTGCTATTTTCTAGGCTTGCTAGACAGTGAGCCCCCAGGATCCTTCTGTTTCTATCCTCCTAGTGCTGGGCTGCAGGTGCATGCCACCATGCCTGGCTTTTAAATGGGTGCTGGGCAATCTGAACCTCAACACAAGTGAGCACTTTACATACTGAATCAACTCTCCAGGTCTACAGTGCTTTAAGAAAAAAGCATATACTTCAGAGACCAAAATTTCCCTCTTCAAGTGTTTCTAGAATGTTCACAAGGTATGCTACCAAAGCATTTCATAACTCCAGGAATAAATTCTGCATCCCACTTTCTTCTTCCTGGTACTTGGCACCAACAAATCCACTCTGCATTCTGGGGCATGCATTTGCATGAAGCACACATTTGGAGTTCTTGGCATGGCTCCAGAGATCACCATGTTTTAGCCAGTGTCTGTTACTCATCTTGACTTCTAATTGTGATCTTTTTTTTTTGAGAGGGAGAGAGTCAGGGGGGAGGAAGGGAGGGAAGATTTTAAGCTCTGAATTGCTAAGTTGTTCAAGGATAACCTTGAACATCATCTGGATGATCCTTCTGCCTCCACCTCCCAAGTGCTGACTTGACAAGCATGTACCTCCCTGCCTGGTTTTATATAGTACAGGGATGGAATTCATGGTTTTGTACATCCTAAGAAAGCCATTTATCAACTAACCTAGATCCCCAGTTCAGTAGGAATCCTTTATTCCTACTTCTCACTAAATAGTCATGATAAAATGTCCCATTTTATCAGTTTATTGCTTGATAGGCATTTGGTTTGCTCTATAGCCTGTGTTTTTGTTCGTTTGTTTGTTTGAATCAGGATCTAATGAAGGGCCACACGCTACATTTAGCTGTCATGACACCTAGTTTCCTTTAATCTACATTCTACATTATTAATTCTAGAACATGAATGCAGACCCTGTAACCTTTTCCTATCTGTTCTTCTCTTTAGCAGTGAAATTGTGGAAGAACATAGGCTGGTGGCTTTGGAGAGTGTCCTTGTAGACTTGTCTGCTTTTACATCCTACTGTACCATATCAGCACACATGTGGCATCTAATCAGTGTTCTAAGTTCCGCTGTGGGTTAGTTAGGAACATCTCCCACTGGGAAGACATGAGGGATGAAGAAAGATGCTAATGGAGCCCTATAGCATCACCTGTGTTTATCAGCAAGTGTAGAGATCATGAAGCTGAAGCAATGGACTCCATTTCTCTGCTGCCCACCACATCCCTGCAGATGGTCCTGATGGTGATGTTTGCCTGAGCTGTTTTTCAGGAATTCATTAACTCAAAGCAACTCTGAAAGCGTCCAGTGAGGTGGCCTTCTTATGTCAAAGGACCAAAGTCTACCCCCAGAATGTGCCAATGCCACTAATTTCTGAATATGGGTCCTAGAAGAGTCATAAAACTTGACGGCATATGTGCGGTCCATCAGTGACTCCACTTTTTCTTACCTCTGTCACCTTTCCTCACACCATAGGTCACCCATAAATAACCCAAAGTCCTATTCCTGGGAAGGTAGATTTGAGAATTGGGTTTTCCATTTCTTTGTACTTGGTCTCTTTGTGAATAAACTCACTTTTGTAGTGATTGGTAGACTACAGGGTAATGTGAGATTCCCCTCTGTATGCTGTGACTATGTTTTATTACCATTGGTTAATAAAGAAGCTACTTCGGCCTATGACAGGGCAGAATAAAGCAAGGTGGGAATTTCAAGCAGAGATAGAGGAGAAAAGAAGGTGGAAGGAAACAGACACCTGGGAACCTTACTGGTAAACCATGGGCCTCGTGGTAAAATACAAAATAAGGAAAATGGGTTAATTTAAGATGTAAGAGCTAACTAGTAATATGCTTAAGCTATTGACCAAACAGTATTATAATTAATATAGTTTCTGTGTGATTATTTCAGGTCTAGGTGGCCAGGAAACGAACAAGTAGCCTCTGCCTACAACAGGGTAGACAAAATGGGCTTGGTTCAGCAATATACATTTTTCTTTTGCATAATAATAATCTAAGCAATACTGAGTGAATATCATTTTCCCAGTAACTCTTATCACCACTACCACCATCTCATATAGATAAGTACTCTAGATTAGCACTTTTTTTAGTTTTCATTTATTTGTTTATTTATTTATTTATTATGTATACAATATTCTGTCTGTGTGTATGCCTGCAGGCCAGAAGAGGGCACCAGACCCCATTACAGATGGCTGTGAGCCACCATGTGGTTGCTGGGAATTGAACTCAGGACCTTTGGAAGAGCAGGCAATGCTGTTAACCTCTGAGCCATCTCTCCAGCCCCCACTAGATTAGCACTTTGCCACTGAGCTAAATCTCCAACCCTCCAGCAATGATTTCAGCTGCTGCAGTGAACACTGTCTAAACCTATTACCACCACAAGATTCATTGTGCCAACATCATGGAATGTACTTAGACAAATCAAGATGAGTATGATGTCTCTAGCTGTTCTCTGTCTCTGTCTGTCTGTCCCTCCTTCCATCCATCCATCTATCCCTCTCTCCTCCCACACAAGATCTTGATATGCATCTTGTATCAGTCTGACATTGAACCCATGGTCCTCACGCCTTAGCCTCCTGAATTCTGGATTCCAGCTATGCCCCTCATGTCCACTTTCTGGGCAATATAATCATATGGATCAGCCTGTTATTAACAAAGGCATCATTATACAGCTCATAACTGTATTTAAAAAAAGCTCTAAATTCAGAAATCTGACTCTGCTGGCTCTATAAATTCTTCCACATATAAACCTGATATTCTGGGAGAAGAAGAAATGAGAAAGAGGGGCATTCCCCCTAATCATCCCATCCTTTTCACCACTCTGAACTCAAAAGATGTTTCTTCTTGAGACTCAGTCTTGTATAGACCCCACTGGCTTAAATTCGCTATAGTCTGGCCTGGCCTTGAGCTCATGAAAGATCCAGCCAACTCAAGGTTCTTAGATACTCAAATGCAAGCCAGATGTAGTTGTGAACACTTATAATTCTATCTGATCCTTCCTTCCTTCTTCCTTCCCTCCCTCCCTCTCTCCATCACTCCCCCTTCCTCTCTATGTCCCTCCCTTTCCTTCCTCTCTTCTTCTCTCCCTCCCTCCCTCCTTCTCTAGCTCTTTCTCTTTCCCTCCCTCCCTCCCTCCCTTCCCCCCTCCCTCCCTCCCTCCTCTGTACTGGGCTCAGTCTGGGGCCACATACATGCTCATTCTATCACTGAGCCACACACTCAGGCTTCTCCCTTACTTTGCACCTGTTCTTCTCTAGCTTAAGCTCCTACCCCAGTGTCCCTTTGCCAGGTTTGCCTTCCCTAAGGCCACAAACACAGCCAGCCCCTCCCGTGACCTATTCCCATCATATCCTGTGATTCTCCACAGAACACAGCAACCTGACAATTATACAACTTCAGTTGGTAATTAGATGCCTCGTGGATCTTCCCCTGGTGGAACAGAAACACCCAGGGCAGTAACCAGGGCTTTTTGCCACATGCCTGGTGCCAACACAATGTGTGCACATAGTGGGCAATCGAGAAATGTCTGTTCCTCAAATGCACAAATGAGGGAATTAAAAGGAAGAGCTAACTTTATTACTGAACACGACTGAACAGAACGCAGAATTCATACATAAATGAATACAGAATCAAGTTCATTACTGACATGAATAATTGGAAACCCCATTTCCTGTTCTCATCATCTTTCCTGGGGTCCTTGAAAAGATAGTTTGCATAGAGGAAATTGCACTTTTAATGACAAATTTGGGGACAATCTGCTCAGAATAGGCAGGAATTCATAATGAAATTAGGCCTGCTCAGACCACTCTCCTCCCACTTCCTTCCCTCCTGGCTTCAGCTGGCATCCTACACTGAAGCAGCAGCAGCAGCAGCAGCAGCAGCAGCAGCAGCAGCAGCAGCAGCAGCATCCTCTCCATGCTGTCTCTTGCCAAGTTCATCAAACTGGCACTGAGCAGGAGAGCACCTGACTAGGAGAGAGAAAGAGTGCTTCCCTTGGGCCCGCATTAAAGATGTGTATCCCCTAAGTTATGGGCATTTATTGTCATCCTAAATGGGTCCTTAAACCTCCCTTACAATCTAACCTCAGGCTAAAGAAGCATCTAATTTCACAACCAGAGTCTATGTACTTGTGTTTGTGGCAAGGTCTGAGGCGAGGTTGTTTTGTTTTTTAAAACTTGACTGCAGAGTCTGTCCCGAAAAACTGAAAGGAGAGTAGTAACATCTCCACAGATATCTCCAGGACTGTGACGGAGGACAGCAACGTCTCCACAGACATCTCCAGGACTGGATTTGACCCTGAAGTTGAGGTGGCACCACAGAGCTTAGTGTGGGCTCTGAGAACCTGATGCACCCAAGGATTCACCCTGAGGACTCTCTTGCCAGCCCGTGAGGGAAAAGAAGGACAAACATATCAGGAAGTTTCAACCCTTTGGTTTTAACCAGACAAAGGGGCATCCCCAGCAAATGAAACATTTCTACATCTTCAAACTCAAGAGAAATCTGCCTGGAACCCCCACATACCTGGGCGATCTTATTTTCTTATGAAACTCTGGTTTTGGCATCACCCTAAATTCAGAACTTTGACACAGCAATGACCATGGTGACCTGGCATTGAGCTGTGTTTTTAGTCCCTTTGCTAAGTGGAGGAAGGTGCTGCGGCTCACTTGTTTCAAGTCCCTGCTCCATCACTTTCTGAGACATGGAGGATACACACCCTCTACTCTGTGTCTCTGCTTAACTAGAATATGGGCATATTTCTAATGCACCCTGGAGATAATATTTGGTACCTCATGATCGTGCCAAAAGTTTGGAATGAGCGAGACATTCTTACTTTCAACAACAAAATAACAACAGTTAGTGTGTATATATATATATATATATATATATATATATATATATCATGTTAACAGTGGTAGAAGCAACTACTAACATTTATTGAGTACTTATTGTGTGACCAAGAATATGCTAAGCCCTTTACATAAATTATTTTAAACCTCAAAATAGCCCTTTAAGGTAGGCGCTATGAAAGCTTCCATGTTATCAATGGGGAGACAGAGGTGCAGAGTTATTAATTGGCCAGTATACCAAGTAAGTAAATGGTATGGGCAGGATTTACATTGTGGGGGTGGGTGCAGGTGGTGCCAGAAAACACTAGGAGTAAAGCTTGGTCAATCTGGCTGTTTTCTGAGTTCTGAATATCAACTGCCCCTTTCATGAGGCTCTCAGGCATCTGAGAGTGAGGGGCGAGCCTAGGGAAAGCAAGCACTAGAAGAAAATGAGAAAACTGTGACGGCAGCGTTTCCCATACAATGTGGAGTACACTGTGAGAGGGGACTAGAAAGGGCAAAGTGCCACTCAGTGAGCCTGTGAGTTACCAGCAGGAGATCTCAGGGAATTCCAAATGAGAGGAGCAGAGTCAGAGCAGGGGAGCACAGGGCTCACAGGACAGTGACAGGGAGGAGGGGGGTGCGGGCTGGACACCCATGAGCCTGAGCACTAAGAACAATGCACTTTTTCCATGGAGCATTTAGTTGCCTTCAGGGTCTTACACTGAGGGAGTAAGGGTGAAGGAGGAACAGAGAACCAGCGCAAGTAGGATGCTTAGATTGATGAGACCCAAGGAAAGGAGACAGTATAGGTGGGGGAGCTTCTAGAATAGTCCAGACAAGAGGCAAATAGGACCAGAATGAAAAGGTCATCAGAGAAGGGAGAGAGAAGCTTCCATCTGTATAACATTGGAGAAGGTTGAAAGGCTCAGTGGTGAGACAGGGCCGGCTTAAATGCCCATCATCACACGAATCCCTTCCCAATGGCCTTTGAGTTAGCTAGCATCTTCACAGCAGCTTCACAGAATGGAAATGAGGTCTGAAAGATAAAGGAGTTCTCAGGGGCCGGGGTGAGGGGGAAACAGCCAGAACTGGAATTGGAGCTGCCTCACTGAAAAGGATCTGCCCTGCTATTGAGGGAAGAGGGGGAGCAGGAGATGAGACAGGAAGCTGGGCTTTAGGCTCAGGAGGCCAGAGGAGTGGCAAGGCCATTAACACTAAGTGGTAAGGATACATATGCGCAGAGAGATGGCGAGGGAAAAGGTGAATAGGACATCCTGCTGGCATCACAGAGTATGTACTGCATATACAGGAGAAGCTGAGCTGGGAATTAAGAATAATCTTTCTGGTCAAAGCCACAGAGATAGACGAAATCAGGAATACCGAGAATGGAAAGAGCTGAGCCCCAAACCCCAAGGAACCCCGATTGTTAAGGGCTTACTAAGGGACCGGAGGTAGAACAGACCTCAGAAAGACTGGGGCCGAAGTTCACAAAGAGCAAGTTTCAAGAAGGGTAAATTGGTCAACAGAGTCTAATGCAGCACAGAAGACCGGAAAGACTCACGGGGCTCCCTGAGGCTCGCAACTAGGATGTCACCAGTGGCCACGGTGAGAACTCAGTGAACCCTGCCCTTCAGCAGAGGCCACCTCTGCAAAGGATGGCAGATGGAGGAAATCAAAGGCCCCCTGAGACTTCTGCTGGCTTATTTAATATGTGGTGCACAAACATGTTTATAGGTGGAGGGGAAGAAGCCCACAGAGACAGAGGGACTTAATCAACAGGAAGGACCAGAAGTTCCGGGGAGAGGATGGGAGGAGGAGGGAGAAAAAGAAAAGAAAACACTAAGATCAGCAACTAAAATGCATTCAATAGTTAAGCTGAACAAAGACATTATGATGTTGTAATTAACTGTCATATAGATGAAGAGAACAGAGATAAAAAAAAAAAACAGCGACTCTGTGTGCGCACAGGCAAGCATCTGAGTACACTCCAGTGGAGTCTGGACTAGAATTTGTAGAGCTAGGCTCGGTCTGGCAAGCTAGCATGTCCGGGTGAGCTATCATCACTGGTACGTGAGGGAGGGGTAGAGCAGAGGTATCCTGGGGCAATGTGACTTGCCTGGTGGTAGAAAGAAAGGCCTTCAGGGAGAAGTTGTATCACTTAGAATAAGGTGGTAGGGAGAAATTAACAGAAAGACATAGAAGGAAATGCACAGGGTGGCAATGAGGCATAAAAGCTACCAACACCACCACCACCACCCCCAAAGACAGAAGGGTAGAACAGGACATGAAGCAGTAGTAACCAACCAAGGCCATCACATGCTGGAAGCTTCTCATGGACTTGAGGCTGGTCCCACAAAGCATAAGTTAGTTAACAAATGATTCACAGGGAGGGTTTTGGTTAGAGTAGCATCCTAGTCTCGAATTTCCCCCAGATCCCCACATAAGAACATGTCTATTCTAACATGGACAATAGGAGGATAGCAAAGAGATATCGGGCTAAATCAAGACTGAAGTCCAAAGCCGGGTGGTAGTGGTGCATGCCTTTAATGCCAGCATTCCCTGTCATCTGTACCCACAGGTTTTTCTCTAGAACTTCCTTGACCCTATCACTTTTTCATTCTGCATATCTGCAAAGGCAGCACCAGGCGGCCCATGCTGTCTTAGTTACTTTTCTATTGTTACGATCAAAACACCATGACCAAGGCAACTGACAAAGAAAAGCGTTGAGTTCAGCTAATGATTTCAGCCTACAGATGCCAACATGTAAAAAAGACCTTTGGAAATGCCAGACGGAAACCTACTACTGTAGAAGCTTCTGGAAATATACATGTATGCATATATAAAAGGAGCTGCCGTAGAAAAGGGAGAGCAATGCCTCTCACAGACACCACAGTGTGGAGAATGGATGAAGTCCTGAATGAATGTGTATTACTGATGTGAGTGTGGCCATGCCAAGGACCCTAATTGCCTCAGACCCACAGATCAGGCTGTGAGAAGTGGCAAAGCCTTTCCCTGGGCTGAGGGTGTTGATGACCGTTGATCTTTAGCTAAAACCAGTGTGTGGAGAAAGTATTACCTGAAACTTTCTCCTCCCAGCTGACTGTAACCTGAGGCTGCTCCCCCTCAGAAACCTCCCACCACGATTAGTTTAGCCCACCTGGTTCAACGTAAATGCTAAATTCACTGGGTTTCCCAGCCACTGTTGGTACGTCACCAGCAGAGCCCATCTCCCACTTGATCTCAGACATTTCTGTGTGTGTGTCTGTCATTTCTTTATTCCCCTTTGTCTCAGTTAGGCCAATCCCTATCCAAGCCATGCAGGTCATCAAATAAAAAAACTCAGTGTCAGGTCTGGGTTACCTCTCTTTAAGATCTTGGTCAGTGGATTCCCAAAACATGACAGGCCATTGCCACCGCTCTTGGTTATGCTCCGGAACTTGATAATAAGATGCAGTTGCTGAAAACAGCACTTTAGTTATAGGATGTGGAGGAAATAAGGAAGCTTATCAACCTGGAAGCTGCATCCCTACTGTCTAGCATGCTCTGCATGCTAGCAGGGAAAAGTCACCAACAGTCTTACCCAGCTATGAACTTGCTATAATAACTGACCTAGATACGCCTACCTGTGCAATAGTAGCATGAATGTTATTGGACCAACCATTTTCTGATTTAGATTCAAGGCCTGCTCCACACGATAGAATTCATGGTTAGTACTGTTGAGTAGGCCAAAATATCATGACTGCCTAGGTCACGTGCTCCAACTGAGAACCTAATACTGCTATTCTACTATATGGACATAGCACTAAATGGTACTCTAAGTTCCTGTCTTCACACCCATAGATTAGTGCATTTCTTATCCCTAATTAAAGAGGCTTTTCCCCCAGTGGATGGGACTTAATTCAGAGATCTAGGAATTAGAGAATAAAAGACTGAAGTGCTCAGATATAAATGCAGCATCACCATTGCACTCCCCCTCCCAAAGCTCAGAGATCACTGTAGCAGCAGGCATAGAAAGACTGTAGAGATGCAGAGGCAGTGGATGACTACAAGAAAACAATGTGTTCCAGACACAAGGCAGTCACACAAGTGAACTCCTACGGTTGTGAGAGCACAAGCCTGATCAACACGGAGTGGCGAGCCCAAGCCCCACCTCTGACTGAGGGGCTAAAAGGAGGAGAGCCCAGCTGAGTGTAGGCTCTGCTATACCTACCATGCCCCCATAGAAAACCACAAATCCAAGACTATATGGGTGGCATAAATGGGACTTGATAGGTTATTTTTTTAAAAAAAGACAAAATTTGGTGGGCAGGGAAAATGAAGTTGAATGAGGAGAAGGTGGGAGAAGGGGTGAAGATAAACACCTTATGGAATTTTCATATAACAAATGAGAAAATAAGTATGAAGAAGGAAGACATCAGTATAAAATATTTTTTCTTAAACATATTAGGCAAACCAAATCAAATATTTTTCATCAGATAAACTCCATCTTCTCTGTGTGTGTCTGTCTCTCTTTGTGCCCCCTTCTCTTTCTTTCTATCTCTCCCTGTGATTCTGTCTCCATCTCTCTACTTCTCTCTCTATGGAAGTATAACTTATTGAGGATATTGCACCATAACAGGATGCTCAGAGACCCCAGTCTTCAGTCTTTAGGGAACATAACTTAGTGAACGGCCTTGGAGCAGTCCTGGATCCTTAGCCCCCAAATTCTACAGTCCTACCATTAGGGTCATCTAACACCCTTTCCCCCTGACTCGGGCAGCTTCCCTGACCCACCAGAAAACCATTACAACACTATTTTACTTCCAGGTAACTAACTTCCAGGGATGGAAAACAAAGAAAAGCTAACGTGGACATTCCTATATATCAGATACCAGCAAAGGGCCTGGCTTTGGTTCACTTTTTTTCCCCCTGAAATCTGAGAAGAATGAATGAAGAGACTTGCCACTCTATAGTTTGAAAGAAGAGGGGGAAATTGCCTTTTGTTCAAATATCCATGTTCAGAAGTCTTCAGCCAGCTCTGAAGAGGCAGATCTCTTTAGTCTCATTCCTTATTAACCCCAAACCTCTTCTTCAGCATTCCTTGTAGCACTGCAAGCTAACCACAAATGCTCTTCACATTACTGACCTAAAAATGTACCCCTTCAACTCCTTCCCCCTCTTTTCTTTTCTATTTTTTGTGTGTCAGCTTTCTATAATGCTGTACCCCAAACTCTGGGTCTTGGATGGCATGTTTTCCATAATGCTGTGCCCCAAACTCTGGGTCTTGGATGACATGTTTTCTATAATACTGTACCCCAAACTTGGGGTCTTGGATGGCAGGTTTTCTATAACACTGTACCCCAAACTCAGGGCCTTGGATGGTATGTTTTCTATAACACTGTACCCCAAACTCGGGGCCTTGGTTGGCATGTTTTCTATAATGCTGTACCCCAAACTCAGGGCCTTGGATGGCATGTTTTCTATAATGCTGCACCCCAAACTTAGGGCCTTGGATGGCATGTTTTCTATAATGCTGTACCCCAAACTCGGGGCCTTGGATGGCATGTTTTCTATAATGCTGTACCCCAAACTCAGGGCCTTGGATGGCATGTTTTCTATAATGCTGCACCCCAAACTCGGGGTCTTGGATGGCATGTTTTCTATAATGCTGCACCCCAAACTCGGGTCCTTGGATGGCATGTTTTCTATAATGCTGCACCCCAAACTCGGGGCCTTGGATGGCAGGTTTCACCAGCCGTTTGCCACTGAACTGCACTCGCAGCCTCTCCTTTTTGTTCTGGGCGGCATATGATTCTGGGACGAAGGTGATTATATTTTAAATTTCTGTACTTGAAGTTAGTATTCACTGTCCTCACACGGCAGAAGATAAGACAGTCCACAGCCATTCTGACTTCTCTCTGGCTGCTTTATCCTTTCCTTTGCCGTAGACTGCTGTGCTATCTGGGTGCAGTTTTCTCTCTGCTTAGTCTCCTAATTGGAGGTCACTGGATCTCATAAATGGTTAAGTGAATGAAATTTACTGAATATATGCCATAATTCCTTCAGTTGTTTTTTCTAGTTCTTACTCTGAGATTCTTCGATTGTACCCTAGAGAATGAGAATGAAGTACACAACCTTCCGACCCTAATATTTCTCCATGTAGTATATGGTGTTATCTTATTCTTTTAAGATCTTAACTTGAATGCCTAAATTCCTAGTTCTATGTCCCCTAAGAGGTGACAGCTGATGTTTTGTTGGGCTGTGCACACCTGACTCTGCCCTGCATGGAGACTACCCCATACATGCACAACTCAAAGAGCTGCAATAATCTTGTAGAGAGTTATAGAGTTTTGAACACTTCCACTTTGGCCTATTCCATTTTGTAAGTATAGACTTCCTTCCAACCATGTTTGCCAACTCTTGTTGATATATCCCCGAGTCTATGGTTGTTATCTGTGTGAGTTGATGTGAGCAGAATGAGTTAGTACTATTGGAAATGGTTAGTTGTTGTTTTAGTGGGAAGACTGACAAAGACTGACAGAGATTATTTTGGCTGTGGGGTTAATAAATGTTATCAGTGGTCAACTGTGGCAGCAAGGAAATCAATCATGAAGCGGCACCAACGTGCCAAGAAAGAGTTGGCCACATGGTTTGTACAAAGGGAGAAAAGATGGAGAAAGGTAAACAGGGATTAGGTCTGAGTGTGAAGGTCAAATTAACAGGACTCACTAAGGGACTAGCCACTGAATGAAAGGACAGGGGACTTTGAGACATTCCTGGGGTCAGAGGGAGCACATACTTTGTCTTTCAATAAGACCCACAAGGTTCAGGCAGAAGCTGTAACTGTGAACAACAGATACTAAGTTTGAGACACCAGTTAGATATTAAAGACAAAAGATCAAGAATGTGGCCAGATCTATTCCCAGAACACTGGAATTCGGGGCCCTGGAGATGGAGTCACAGAGCTGAAGTCTTCATATGCGGTATAGAACAGGGTGAGGTTCGTCAAGTTTAGTGGAAGAAAATAGGACTTAATAGTAGACACTCACCTAGCATGCCCAAGGCTCTACATTTGGTTCCCATCATAGAAAATAATAATAATAATAATAATAATAATAATAATAATAATAATAAACTATTGTTATCCTCCTCCCGATCATTATTATATGAAAGGAAAGGGCCCTCCTGAGAAAAATGGAGATGAAGAAATGTAGTATCAGGAACAATCTTGGATTTTCCAAAATTTTTGATCCAGAAAGAAAACCCCAACAAAAGAGAAAGGCAAAGAAGGTCCAGTGAAACAGGAAGAAAAGCCCTAGCAGAGAGAGAGCAGCGTTGGGAGGAGCGGTGCTGCTGTGTCCTTACAGACAGTCACAGTCATAACGCAGGACGACTACCATCAGAATCCTGCCTGGCAGAGGGCTGCTGAAGGGGGTAGGTCAAGACAGCAGACAAGGAGATGATTTCGAAGGTTTACTTGAGTAGGAGAGATGTGGACAGTGGCTGAGGGGGACCAGGAGAGAGGAAGCTCCTTGGGTTTACTATCAGAGCTACCAGGACAAATCTGTACACTAACAGGAGACCTTCACCCCTTCCCTGTGCTGTGTGGGCACAGCTGGGTCTGCATGCAGCCGCCTGTTCTTGGTTCCTTTTTCCTTACTTCGTCTGTCCCCCCAAAAGAGAAAAGGACACAACCCACTATCTTCACCGAAAAAGGCTCGTTAACCATGCAATCATCAATGAGAACCAAATCTCACTTCCCACTGTTATCTGATTCTAAACCACCACCTTGTGAGTCTACATTTAACACCTGTGTAAAAATTTAACCCTTTGTATATACAGCAGAATCCCTACATAATGAGGGTGTTTCCTCTGGGTGAGAAGACAGTCAATCCTTTTAGTGATAAATCAGAAAAAACTGCTGGGCAGTGGTGGCACACACCTATAACCCTAGTACTCAAAAGGCAGAGGCAGGTGAATCTCTGAATTCAAGGCCAGCTTGGTCCACAGAGCAAGTTCCAGGATAGCGAGGGCTCCACAGAGAAAACCCTGTCTCTAAAAACCAAAACCAAACCAACAAAAACAAACAAAAAAAAATTACAAGGGATTTTTCCAAAAGTGTCACTTGTACCTAAATTCACCCAGTCTCTGTTTTTAATAATACTGAACGTATTTTTAAAGATTATAAAACACAGACCATAGCCAAAGTTTCTTGCCTCTTCCAGGCTTCGTTAAGACCATTAATGCATCTGCTTTCCATTCTTGTACTCAGGGACCACTCTGGATATTTCCCTGCAGCTAATATGACACAACCACTTTAAGATCTACCTCAGCACTGGGAAGTCATGAGCACAAGTGACCCGAACTGGCCTCGCTATCTGTGCTGCGGATGTGAAGATAGCCCACACCTCCGGCAGCTTCCGGCTACCAGGGATAGCTAAATTGCCTAAGCAGGTGTCCGTGCAAAGTCCAAAAGGTTAATAATGAACAGCTCTGCTTTATCTGCGGCCAGGAAGGTGGACTCGGCATTGTCAGCACCGGGCAAACACACAGCAGAGCGTTTCCCAAGAGAGAAGTCAGAGGGAGGTGAGCCTGCTACAAAAACCAGCCCTCTTCCTGTCCGCTGCTCCCCAGGAACTGGCCTTATCTGGCCACAACAATCACTCTCTGTCCCTCTGCCTTACTTACGTGAACTAACAGTACTCTAAACAAGGGTAAAAATTAGACATTTAAACTTCTTCGCAAACCTGGCACAAGATGGGCAATCCTCCTAATCCATGGACCACGCCTGTGATATAAATTAGAAGGGAACACTGGCTTAGCATGCAAGGCCTCGAGTTCAGCCTCTAACACCATCAAAAAAAAAAGGTTTCTAGATGTGACATGGAGAGACATTTATTTAAAGGCCAGACTCCCCATTGTTCTCACATTAAGGTCTAGAATTTTCCCAGTGATAAAGCAACAAAGGGAATAGCTACCTCCTAGTGGGTTGCATGATTGTGGACGCTGTCCCAACAGGCAGAAGCATCATAGCATTAACCCACGAAGACACTGCAAAATGAAAAACAGAAAGGAGTGCTGTGTTTACAAGTTAAAAGGAAATGAACCTGCTCAGCATCCCTGTGCTCATCTAGGCTCTGCCCTGCTCCAGGGAAGCAGAATGTGTGTCCTCTTGCATAAAGTACTGTTCCTTTCCAGGTTGTCCAGTCCCTTTGTACGTGTGTGCATGTGCAGGGATTGGGGGTGTTGATACAGGGTGCTCTCCTCAATTATTATCAACCTCATTTTGGGGGATGGGGTCTCATTGAACCTGGAGCTCACCAACTGAGCCCCACTGGCAGGTAGCAAGCTCCCGTGGTCCTCCTATCTTCATTTCCCCAGAGCTGGGATTACTATGCGTACCACTATGCCTGGCTTTTTCCCCTCCCATCTTTGGAGACAAGGTCTCACTATGGAGTAAAACATAGACCGGATTGTCCTGAAACTCGCTATGTATGTCAGGCTAGCCTTGAACTCACAGTCTCTCAAGTGCTGACATCAAAGGTGTGTACCACCTCACCCGGCACATACCTGACTTTTCACATGGATGCCGGGAATGGAACGCAGGTTCTCATGTTTGTTCAGGAGGCTCTTTACTAACTAAGCCATCTCCCCAGGCCCTTCTCTGGCATCATTTGAAATAGTAATCCCTCCATACTGGCCTTTCCATGTGCATGAATACACAGCAGGTATGAGGCAGGCCCAGAGTACAGAACATAAAAGGCTGCCTGGCCCCAAAGTGCAGAGGAGCAGAGTCCAGGGGATCTAGTTACCTCAAGAGAGGGCCTGACTCACAGGCTACCCAGGCCTCCCCTGGAAAGCACTGGCAAAAAATAACCAGAGGAAGGTGGCACGTAAGAGAAACAAGTCTGGGTAAGAGCTAAATCTTTATTTTCCATGTAGAAAAAGAAAAACTAAATTCTACCATATCCTACACAAGAAGATTTTTTATCATTCTTTTTTTTTTTTTTTTTTTTTTTTTTTTTTTGGTTTTTCGAGACAGGGTTTCCCTGTAGTTTCTAGAGCCTGTCCTGGATCTAGCTCTTGTAGACCAGGCTGGCCTCGAACTCAGAGATCCACCTGCCTCTGCCTCCCGAGTGCTGGGATTAAAGGCGTGTGCCACCACCGCCCGGCTTTTTATCATTCTTTTTGACAGAGAAATCTACATGTGAGAACACAGCCATCCATCCCCTCTATAAGAAAAGAGAGGCAGATATGAATAAGGTGCTAGGAAAGAATCTCTTTTTTTAATTGATTTTTATTGAGCTCTACATTTTTCTATTCTCCCCTCCCTGCTTCTCTCCTCCCCTTCAACGCTCTCCCAAAGTCCCCATGCTCCCATTTTACTCAGGAGATCTTGTCTTAGGAAAGAATCTCTTGCACAAACTCTAAGAAACACAATGTCAAGTCAGGCCTAGTGGTGCAGGCCTGCAATTCCAACTGCTCAGGAGGCTAAGATAGGGCCAAATGTTTTGAAGTGTGCTGGAATTCAAGGCCAGCTTAAATAATAGTGAGACCTGTGTCAAAATTTAATTAAAAGAAAATGTTTAAGAAAGGGTTGTAGTCATGTGGTGGTGGCACAGGGCTTTAATCCCAGCACTGAGGAGGCAGAGAAAGGGGGATCTCTGTGAGTTCAAGGCCAGCCTGATCTACAGAGGGAGTTCCAGGACAAGCTACAAAGCTACACAGAAAAGAAAAGGTTGTAGAGAAAGGTTGTACAACTCAGTGGTGGAGTTGTGACCCAGTGTCCAGGAGGCCTTAGTAATTCCCAGAACCGGGGAACGAAATGAAAAAGGCAGGTGTGTTGGTATAGCCCATTAACCTCTACACTCAGAAGGTAGAAGCCATCCTGGTATAAACAGTGAGTTCTAAGTCACCAGAGCTACATGGCTTTGTCTCAAAAACAAAACGAGCACACAAGCAAAGAAAAAGCAAACAGAACAATGTATAAAAGAACAGTATATTAATTTGACAACATAAAAAATTGTCTTTATGATAATTTAAAATATAAAAGACATGCAAGTGAGGGGCCTGGAGACTGTTGCTATCCACGATTCCTTAAGAACTGCAGATTGGCAGGAAATACACAACTAAACACAGACACGAGGAAGTTACATAACCAGCAACTTACTGACAACACCAAAATGTCCTGTGTACAAACAAAAAAGCTTATTAGAATTTTATTAGTAAACTAGTATATGTCCGCATTAAAAATGTATTTATCATTTATAATTGAAAAATATTTTAGGTATTATATACTGAGTGCTCACAGAAGCATGGAAAGTTGTTCAGTTTAATTGGTTTGGAGGACAGTTTCTTAATCTCTGGCCTACTGACTCCACATGGCAAAATCCGCATTGCATGAGGTTAAAGCATGTTTCAAAAGTGTACACAGGGCTGGGGTGGGGCTCACCGAGCAGAGTGCTTGGCTAGCATGCAGGATGCCCTGAGCTTGACCCCAGCACTGCATGAAGGAGGCATGACGGCACACAACTCGAATCGCAGCACTCAGGAGGTAGAAACAGGAAGAGCAGAATTTCAAGATCATCTTCTGAGACATAGCGAGTTCAAGGACAAGCTGGCTAGAAAGCCTGTAGAGGGAGGAAGGATAACCGACGGGATGGAGAGGAAGGAGGGAGGGAGGGAGGAGGGGGAAGAGTGCGCATATACAACGATGCTGTCTAATAAATTGTTAAAGTAAAAGTAGGATTTTACACTGTTGTGGATTAATCAAGTGTAAATAAACTGAACACACAGAAATGTCACCCAGTAATTGGTTTCTTCTAGGGAAAGAGGGAAAAGGATTTAACTATGACGCTTCATGTCTAAGGCTCAGAACAGCGGGGAAGGAGGGGGAGGTATTTTTGTGTAGGCGGAAATATTTTACAGTTGGGAAATAGCAAGCACAGGATGTCTCTGGGTCTGGTGAGCCTGATGGATCCTATTCAGAGTACTGCATGCAGCCCAGTGCTCCAGGTAAGCTTGGACTGATACTTCTGTCTGTCTCACCTGTACTTCTCACAATACCTGCGGGAAGTGCAGGGAATGTACCATCCTGGGATAAGGAGCCGGCTGGTACAGCCCGGGCCCTGTGCCAGCCTAGAGACAGGATGTCCTCTAAAGCTTTCTCCCAGTGACTCACACAGCCCTGGGGTATAAAAGCCATGCCAAGTGGCTTTCTGGGTCTCTTGCCACTCTGGAAAAGGGACACATGCAGGTGAGATTCCATCACCCCAGGCAGCTTTTCTGAGCCTTAATGGACCAGGTCGTAATGAACTCCAGAGCCTGTGGTCCCTCTATCTACACTTATCTTGGGTAATAAATCCACTTCATGTAACCCACTGTGTGCATGGGTGCTCGGTCTCACTGAACAGAGACAAGCTGGAATCTGGTGTCTGGGCATGTTTCACACTGAGATGCTCAGGAAGAATGGGGAAAAGACACAGAGGAGAAAAGAGACACAGGCAAGGGCTAACTCCTGAAGGATTTGGCTAAAGCAAAATACGGGAAAGAATATTCACTCGTGTTCAGCAGACGGCAGTGCTGTCCAGCTCATAGGCAAAGGGCTATTTGCAACTAAATGTTTTCAGCAGACAGGAAATGTGATTAGAATTTTTCTCACTATTTAGATGTGTCAAGAAAACAGCATCAAAGAAATCAAAGAGATGAAGACAATAATTAATGTGAAACAGTAGAGTATTCTTTGTGTTGCCTTAGAACAGCACTTTTGACCAAGCTATGTGCTGTTAAAGAATTCAAGCAAATCCTATTCTAAGAGCCAGGCGGTATCAACCTCCCCTGGGTATACAGTTTACCCCTAATAAAAAGCTTCCTGAACTGGTTCGGTTTTGTTTGTTTGTTTGTTTGTTTGTTTTGTGAATTTGATACAAACTAGAGTCATCTGAGAAGAGGGAACCTCAGCTAAGAAAATGTCTCCATCAGGTTGGCCTGGAGGCAAGTTTGTGACGTATCTTCTTGTATTCCATTGTACTTGGTGCCACCCCTGGGAAGGTGGTCCTGGGTTAAATAAGAAAGAAAACTGAAAAAAAAATATGGGGAGACTGGGCATGGTGGGACACACCTTTAATCTTAGCACTTGGGAGGTAGAGGCAGAGGCAGAGGCAGAGGCAGGAGGATCTCTATGAGTTAAAGGCTGGCGTAGTCTACAGAGTAAGTTCCAGGGCAGCCAGGAATGTATAGAGAGACCCTGTCTCAAAAAGCAAAAAAGCAAACAAGCAAAAAAAACTTGGGGAGCAAGCCAGTAAGCAGCATTCCTCTGTGGTGTCTGCTTTACTTCCTGCCTTGACTTCCCTCAATGACAGGCTATGATTGGGTTATGTAAGTCAAACAAAGGCTTTCCTCTCCAGGCTGCCTGAGGTTAGTGTTTTATCATAATGGCAGAAATTGGTCCCAGCGTGTGGCATTGCAGTGACAGACCTGACCTCACGTTGTTTTGGAGGGGACTGGGGAAGAGTTTGAAACTTTGAGCTGGAAAAGCTGTTGCGTGCTCAAAACTTAATGGGATTATCTGTGAGAGGCTGGAAGATAATGTTGAGAGAAATGCAGACAATGGAAGACAGGCTTACAAATTTCAGAGAGAAGCAAGAGCCTCAGGCAGAGCCATTTGTGTGATATCTTAACTATCTGTGGTTCCTGGTCAGATGGGGCTGGAGAATCAGCTGTGATGAACAAGAGACCAGTATGTTTCCTCAGAGTCAGCATGGAGAAGCTGTGATCTTGAGTGGTCAGGCTAGGGCTCAAGTCAACAGCTGACCTGTTGTGTAAGAATCTTCCGCATCGTACTGGTTTGGGCAGCACCAAAGCAGTAAAACTGAAGGAGGTGGAGAGCAGCCGAGCCTTAGCACTGTGAAAGGCCAGGACGAGCCGTTAGTTAGTTAGTTAGTTAGTTAGTTGTTAGTTGGTTTAGGTGTAGGCTCAGCTGCAGCAGGGACTCCAGGACTAAGGGGGTCATGGAGAGAAGCTGAGATTTGATGCAATGGGCAGGACGGGAGTCCTTGGAGAGAATCGTGAAGAGGTGCAGCCTCAGCTGCGGTGGAGACTCCAGGATCCTGGAGATGCCAGGACTGTGCTAAGGATGACAGCTGACCTGGAGGAAAGCAGACTGGACACGCTGTGTGTGCTGTGCATGATGGAGCCAGAGACGGGGAACTGCCCCCAAGCCCTTTGGAGCCCAGGAGATCATGAGTCCCACACACTGGACACTGAGATATTTTTACATTGCTGGATTTTGGGTTTGCTTTGATCAGACTGTAATTGTGCCCTGGGGCTCTTCCGTCTTGGAAGAAGAAAACATCATGTAACTTACTTTGGATTTTATAGGAGCCCACGGTCAAAAGATTTTGGGTATTTGAAGAGTCCAAGCTTTTAAAGTGTTTGAGTTTTTGAAGAGTATGGGACTTTGACAAGTTAGGAAGTGACACTGTGATATAGACATTAGGATGAGATCTTGGGGATGAACAAAAAAGGAAAGATTTTGATTTAAGAGTTAATGTGTTTGTGTGCCAGGCTGACAAAGGGTCACTTCCCTTGAAGTCATGGACAGAGAGCAGTTAGGTTAATATGAGCATCTCTGTTTTTGGAAATCTTAGGTATACTCCACCTCAGCATGGCGATCACCAGATTTCTGCAAGTAAGCTACTGGCCAATACTGATCTACGAGGAATATCAGTCAGGTTCAGTAGGTTAAGGGACACTTACTCCTTAAGAGGTTTTCAGTCTCTCTTTCCCTGGGCAAAATTTTAGAAAGCAGTCACTCCATGACCAAGAATGGCAGGCTCTGCTCAGGCATGGGTGAATGCCTGTGATCCCAATACTTGGTAGATAGGCGCAGGAAGTTCAGAAGTTGGAGATCATCCCTAGATACATAGTGAATTTGAGGAAGGCATGGGATGCAGAAGATGCTGCCTAAAAAATTAAAAGTAGGGCTGGGATGTGGCTCACTTGGTAGAGTGTTTGCTTTGTATTCAGAAAGCCCTGGGTTCCCCTAGCACCATAGGAACTGGGCATGATGGTACACATCTGTAGCCTGATGATGGTACACATCTGTAGCCTGATGGTACACATCTGTAGCCTGATGATGGTACACATCTGTAGCCTGATGGTACACATCTGTAGCCTAATGATGGTACACATCTGTAGTCTGATGATGGTACACATCTGTAGCCTAATGATGGTACACATCTGTAGCCTGATGATGGTACACATCTGTAGCCTGATGGTACACATCTGTAGCCTGATGATGGTACACATCTGTAGCCTGATGATGGTACACATCTGTAGCCTGGGCACTCCAGAAGTGGAGACATGAAGACATGAGGAGTTCAAGGACAGCTTCAACTACACACTGAGTTTGAGGCCAACCTGGACTATATATGAGACCCTGTCTCAGAATAATTAACTAATTAAAATACATAAGAAGGAAAAAAAAAGACAGACCTAGAGCTCCAGAAAAAAAGTTCACTGATCAAGCATTGAATAAATTAACGAATCTAAAGACTTCCGATGGTAGCAAGTGATCTGAAACAGAGGGCACGATCAGCAGTGACCATTGGGAGGGACACATGGGACATCGTGGTGGAATAGGTTTATCTGAATCTGAGAAAGCACCAAATGAATACGAATCAGAGAACCAGTCAGATATGAGACCTGGGGACAGAGTGTCTATAGCAAAGCAAAGGACCCTGTGCAAAGTCCTAGCATGAGCAGGAGGCACTTTTGAGCAGAAAACGCATGCAGGAGGCTGGAACGGGAGGAAGGTGAGTATCACTGGATGAGGATAGAGAAGTCAGCAAGAACCAGGTGAGGTAGGATGCTGACTGCAGTGGTATCTGGATGTCATTCTAGATGTAGAGGAAAGCCATGGAGCTGTTTTTCGGCAAGGGTACCACAACCCTTGCTCCAAGTATCAGGAGGCTGTGTTGCAGTCTACCTGTTTAGACCCAAAGATAATGCCTGCCTCTCCTTCCCTCTCTCCCTCCCTCCCTCCCTCTCTCCCTCCCTCCCTCCCTCCCCCCCCCTCTCTCTCTCACACACACACACACAGAGAGAGAGAGAGCAGGGCAGAGCCCTAAGCAGAGAATCAGAGTGCCTCAAGACCCTGAGTGCAAAGAATAAAAGGAAGGAAGCAGCCTCAATGCCCAGACTGTCTAGTTGGTCCAATCCTCATGCAGGCCCTATGGAGGTTGGCTCATCTCCATAAGGGACACGTGGAATCTGATATATTAAATAATGCGGGGGAAAAATACATACAAAATCCCCACTTCTTCAAGTTCATTCCCTTGTCCAAGGCCCCACAGCAAGCAGCAAAACTTTCTTTTCAAAAAGAAAGTAGGTCAGGGTTCTCCTGTCTCATAGCTGGGGGCACACTGGGCAGCCTCCAAAAGCAACTGCCCCACTTGGAGGTCTCCATTGAGCAATTCGAGTGATGTCAGCAACAAGGGCCCCAGGAGCAGAGAAATTTCTGAACCTGCCCTCACCCGTGGTCTTCCTGGTAACTCTTTCAAACTGTTCCTCCCTGGCCTGGGCTTTATTTATCCCACGTGTTTACTTTCTATACCGCCTTTTCCCAAACAGAGCTCTGTGTTTCCAGGTCACCGTGTCCCATCAGGGCACACTCCACAGATGTGGGTAGCACTGGGAGATAAAACAGGCCATCCCTGCCACCCATAACAGGGTTGCTCATTCTGCTGAAAGTCATGAAACGTCTACAATCGGTAGGATCTGATCTTCTGTGAAGGCCATGCCCAAGGGCAGGGCAGACTCTCCCAACTTCTACCCCCAAGATGCCCCTTGCTGACAGACACAACTTGATGGGGGGGAGTTTCAAAACAATGTCCCCGGCCCCCGGGAAACCTGCTTCAATTTCTTTTTTTCTTCTGAGGGCACCAGCAATTTCGTTCCATTTAATTCTTTCTCAGGGTCTCTCAGAACAGTCTGCTGCTGTCATGGTAACGGGGATCAGCAAGGCTGCTCTCTGAGGTTAGGGCTCTCTATGGCCCACTGCCCACAGGGTTCTGGACCTCAGCCCCAGCAGGTGGGCCTGATCCAGGTCAGCCGCCTGGACACCACCAAAATCACAAGGGCTGACTGAAGTTTCAGGCAAGATTGATGTTCCTCATTCCTCTACCAGATCCCAACAAATTAGAGGAGTAAAACAGCTCCCTAGAAAACCAAACCACAGACCTTTGAACTCAGCCTTGCTAAAACTAAAATTGATCTCTTATGCTTCTGAAAGCACAAGCAAGAAACCTGGTCTCTGCTGGGTTGATTTCTGTAGCCTCTTCCACAGGACAACTACAGGACAACTCATTCTCAATGTCCCGTGTTGGGGCACCCCGGTACTACAAGGCTGGCATCCTCAGGGGTAGCCGCAGTCATATTGCTAAAAACAGTGTTAGTAAAACGGGGTACATGCATGGTCAAGCAGGAAACCTCGTGTGCTCTTATTCATTTTTTTAGTATGGACTGTTTACGATACTGCATCCCTGCGCTTAGACCAAGTACCTGGCACACAGTAGGCCTTCCACGCTGGCTTGTTATATTAACCAAAACTAAATTTCCCAAGCTCTTAGACCAAAGCACCTGGCACATAGTAGGGCCTTCCACGCTGATTTGCTAAATTAACCAGCTGGATTTCCTGAGTTCTTACTGTGTGTACACCAGGCACTGTTTATTTTACACACAGGTATCTCCAAGTTTACAATAGGATTGCTGTAACGTATATGAGAGCACACAATTCCCCCTTATCACTTGCAAGGCCTTATCACAAACATCTGATTCAAATGATTCTCATGACAGCTCTATAGCAGGACCTAAAACAATAGGCACACAGCTTAACTCCCGGGACCTGTGAATGACAACTTATTTAGAGAGGAGATCTCTGCAGATAACAGTAAGGGCCTCAAGCTGACATTTTCTTAATCAATCATATCTTAAATCCAATGACAAGTATTTTCCAGGACAGAAGATGGCTATGTGAGGATCAAAGCAGAGAACAGAGCTGAGTTTCCACAAGCTGATGGCCACCTGGAGCCACCAACCTGCAAGACACAAGAGAGTCCTTCTCGCTGGAGCCTCAGAGGGGTTTTGACTCTGCCCTAGGAAACCGACACAAACCTTCCCCAGGAAACTGGGCTCTAAAGATGAAATGATTAGCCAGAGCTCACGGTGTGGCAGGGAGCAGATGGGGCTATGAACCCAGCGCAAAGTTCTTGCTCTTACCTACTATATTCATTCCTGCAATATGTTTATTAATCACCTTAGATGCTGGGGATGTGGCTATAAACAAGAGTTTAAGCTTCACATGAAGCTTATGAGGGAATTAATGTTCCAAGGGGTGAAGAGTTTGTCTAAGGCTTTGCAGTTGATGGAGCTAAGATTTGAACTCAAGTAACTGCTTCCAGAGACTGCCTTCAACTCAGTAAAGCCAAGTGGGAGCCAGGGTTTCATGAATCAGAACAACAATCAATCAATCATCAATCAATACAGGGAATGAGAAAGTGTAGTGGACACCAGCTATGGTCTCCTATCCTGAACCTGTCCACGGGCCCCGTCTAGTAGTGGTATAAAGAATGCATGACTGCACATCAACTACCATGAGGCAGGGGCGGAGACCCTCCTCTATCCGTGCTGCCAGGATGACCCAACATCTGGGAACAGCACCAGTGAACGGGTGGACACTGATCCTACCCTTCCAGGTGGAAAACAGGCTCAGACATTTGACCTAACCCTGCCAGCACCCAGGGCAGGTCTGCTCCTATGTTCGTCCAAGAATAATCTGTATTCCACCTGGGAAACAAAATGACTTATAAAGTGAAAACAGGCGCCACTTTCCGGCTCCAAGGGCTGCAGTTTTAAGTAGTGCATCTGTATTTTCAATGAAGCAGAGATGTTGGGTCCTGGGACTTCCGACACCTAAAGACAAACACATTTGAGAGGACGAAGGTGCCAGAAGGAACCAGAAATGTGTGTTTTTAATTTATTTTGCTTCCTCGGAGACAGGAAAAAAAAAAAAGCTACATGAAAAACGGAAAAGAAAGAGAAAAGGGTAGCTTAACCTGAACAAATGTATAATTTCCTTTTCTGAATTGAACTTTAACTAGGTCAGTTGTAAAAACAGAGGGGACAGAATGCAGATGGGTAGAAGAGACGGGGAGGGGCAAAAGAGCAGACAAAGAAAAAGGAGAACTAAACAATGAGCAGCAGTGAGGGGCAGTGGCTTCAGATAGGGAGGAAATGGCAGGCAGAGAGGAATCACCGCACCGCAGATATGCTTTTCGGTGTGCATTTCCCAAATGGCCCTCCACCTGGGTTCTGGCACCCCTCCCCGTGGCCTCTGCTCAGGGGACTGGCGCTGTTGGTCTACAAAAGGGGCAGGAGGCTATCAGTTTACAAGAGAGGAAGCAGAGCGAGGGGAAAGAAAGCAGACAAATGACTAAATGAGGAAGCCAATTCCCCAGGGCACCGTCCTTCAAGCTGTCATCAGGCCACCTTTGGACAGAGCGGATCAGAGACTTCGAGACTCTGCTGCCATCTGGCCTGTCCAACGAGACAGCCTAGCAGATATCCCTTGGCACATCGACGTCAGCTTGCTAGCCTCTTTCCACACAAGAGGCCAGCATCATAGCACCACCGGGTTCAAGGAGCAGAGGAGCCCTCAAAAAAGAGCTGCCTAGGAGCCACTCTGACTTCCGAGATGAACAGCTACAGGCTGATCTGGAGCTATCTCTGATTTCCCTAATAGAACAAAATGTCAAAGATCAAAAAGCAACAGATGTTTGGACCATGAAGCGGAGTAGGGTACAGACTCCATAAAGGGCTTTCTCTGGCTGCCAAGGACTAGTACTTGGAAATATTCAGCATTTGGTACCTTTAAAAAATTATATTTTATATATTACATTTCATTTTTACCTTATTTTAAATTTATTAATTCATGTTTGACCAAATCGCTATGCAGGAACCATCAGAAGTCAGAAGAAGGGGTTGGATCACCTGGAACTGGAGTTTCAGGTGGTTGTAATACAGAGCGTAGGTTGGGGGACTAAACCCAGGTCTTCTGCAAGAACAGTGAGTGCTCTTAAGCCCTGAGTCATCTTGCCAGGTAAAGCACCTGGTGTCTTCTAAACAGAGGAGTCTTTGCTCCTAGCAAGACTCTGACAGTCACTGATGCAGAAGAAAGTCAATACCTAGTCTAGCCAAACCAGCCAAGGGATGCAGCCGTACAACAGCAGGTTGGCAGGGCAGGACGGTATGTAGCAGACCATACCGTCGTTCTAGACTTACCAACCCCCATACTTCACTACGGGCAATGCAGACTCAAAGATCCACTGTGTTCTTATTGAACGCGGGTTAAAGGGCACTCTCCTTCCAGCATTCCAGACATGTCCCAGTTGATCTCCCCTTTTCCATGACAGCCCAGGGAACCTCTCATCACCTTCCACATGCTCTCCTTCAGCTCTCCATGACTTCAAGACTCCCTCATGGGTCTTTCCCAGAACCTGTTCCATTACATAGCAGTGGCCTGGACCACCCTCCCTCTCCTCCCTGCGGCTTCTCAACCATCAACAGCTTTAAGATGCAGACCCCCATTTAAGCTTTGTACCTGTTTTAACTCTGCAGCTGAATGCAGGAAACAACTTGGATCAAACCACATTGCTCCTAGAAGATTCTCTTGAGGAATTCTAGCTTCTTCCTAGACAACAACAAGGCAAGCACCATAGTGCACCTACACTGCAGTTCCTGAGCTGTGGAACCAACTTAACCAAGAATGGAATGGTCAGGAGGGAATCCTGTCTGACAGCTATTAACAAATTCAACTGTGTGTTAAGAAACACTGACTTCCTATGAGGCAGGAGGCTGTGTGCAGTATCAGTCGGGTCGTACAGCAAGCAGGCTGTGGGAAAAAGCCACTGGCCTTATAGTGGGGTGCTGTCATATTGCCTGCCTGCCTGCCTGCCTGCCTTCCTTCCTTCCTTCCTTCCTTCCTTCCTTCCTTCCTTCCTTCCTTCTCCCCTTCCTTCCCCCCTCATACTGTGCTCCATAGTCATCTTCAACATGTGTCTGTCCTAATACCTCCAGACCCTTCCTGTAGACTGGGATTTCAGACCATGAAAAATAACTATCAGTGGGTGTGGTTTATGGTGCCTATCAAGCCCTTGGGTGGCTGAGGTATTAGAAGTGACATGAGCTTCAGGACAGCTTGGCCTATAGAATGAGTATGTGTCTCAGAAAAAGAGAGCATCCCTCTCAGGCTGGGGAAATGACTCATTTGGTTAAATCCTTGTCAGGCAAGCTTAAGGGACCGAGTTTGGATTCCAAGGGCTGAGATTAGATTTACAGATCTCAATGAGGTGGCATGCATCTGTAATCCCAGGACTCTAGAGGCTAAAACAGGATGATGGACAAAAACTTCAAGGTCAGGATGATGGAGACTTCAAGGTCCGCCTGGGCTCTAAAGCACAGGTACAGGTTCTAAAACCTCACTAAGTTGCTCAGGCTGACTTGGAACTCACAGTCCCTTCTGCCTCCACCTCACAAATATCTGGAATTATAAACCTGAGCTACACGGTCCTCTTTTGTCCATACTTTGACCCTGTCTTTTAAGGGAAAGCAGAGCGAGTGGTGAGATGAGAAGGTTCAGGAGGTGAGGGGCCACAGGGTGGAAGGAAGGAGGGTCAGCTCTCAAAGCTGTTCTCTGACCTCCACACATGAGCTGTGGTGTGTGTGCCCACCACACACACAAAATAAATAAATACAAATATATAAATAAATGCATTCAAGGAGAGAAAACAGAAATAAAAGGAAAAAGAACAAGAGCGGGAACATACAAACAACAACAAAAGCCACCAAAATTTCAAAACCACGCTGACAGCCGTCATTGTTTTCTGGGTTTTCAGATATGTAGGCCAAGGCAGAAGCTGAAAATGGAAAGAGAGAGAGGAAATCTCCCAGCCCGGACATGGCTCACTGCGGACCACAGCAAGTCGGCTTGAAACCTCCTCCCAGCTAATGCAGGCTCTGGGAGTCATCAGAACTGGGGCCAGGCTGGGCTGGAGAAACACCTTTGCGGACAGAAAGTTCAGCCTCTCTCTGTTCTCTTGATTTATAGAAAGTAATTTCTTAGAATAGCCCCAGCAACTGATACCAACAGGAAGAAAACCCTCCAAAGACTGAGGCCCTTGTTAGTCAGGGTCTCTGTTCCATCAGAGGCTCTGCAGGTTTTAAGTTCGGGGACTATTTTTAACCACCTCAGCTGGTCTCCTCTGTCACTTGTCATAGACAGCCAGCTTTGTCACTTCAGGGAGAGATTAATGAATGGACGGACACTCCGATCTGTTCTATTGAGACAGAAGACCCAGGAAGCTCCCATATAAATACAAATGTGTGGTTTATTGGCATAAACAAGGGACGGGGCTGGGGTTCCACTGTATGTGATGGGGCCAGGTTTCAAGCTGATGTTTTTAACTCAGAGCCTGGTCACTCCATCAGCAGAGGGAGAGGCCTTGGCCCTACTGATCAAAGGTGACCTGAAGGAGGAGAAAGAAAAGCAAAGGAAGATGTGAAAATCTTACCTCTATAGATGGCTAAGGCAAGCCAAACCTAATGATATGGAAATGGACAAAAAAAGCAAATAGAACTGGGAACAAGTGCTATGGGTCGACACAGTTCCCGAGTGTGCTGTGGGTGTGTGTGCTTTGGAAGCTTGGTCTCCACACTGTAGAACTCTCGGGGGCAGAACTCTGATGGGGCAGACTGTATTGAAGATACAGCTCAGTCACTAGAACATTCGCCTAGTATGAATGGAGGCACCGAGTTCCATTGCCAGCAATGGATACACCACCAGACGTAGTCGTGAACATCTATAATCTCAGCGCTATAGAAGTAGAGGCAAGAGGTCCAAAAGGTCATCCGTAACTACACAGTGAACCTGAGACTAAACTTGGCTATTGGAAACCATGCTTCCAAACACTATAATAAATAAATAAGTAATAAAAGAGGTGGGGGCTACTGGAGTTGCATGGATCAGAAGGGATAAATGCTCCTCTTTTTCATTTCACAGTACACTACTCTAGGAGAGAACACTCTTATAAAGAGAGGCTACCCCGCACAGCCCCTTCTGCACATAGCTGCTTCCCATACTGATTTCTATGATGTACTGATACAACCAGGGGAGCCTATAGCAATAGAATAAAAAGGCACCAAAAGGCTCCCCTGGCAGGTTTGTTACAGTAAACTCAGTTGCCTAGGAGAAGTCTGCCAAGGACTACCGAAGATGGGAAAACTGATAACAGCACGTCTTTTGATGCCATCTTTGAGAATCTCTAAACAAAAGCCAGGTGTTATGGCAAATGCGTTTAATCCCAGCACTCAGGAGGCAGAGGCAGGTAGATCTCTGTGAGCTTCAGGTCATTCTGGTCTACATAGTGAGTTTGAGAGAGAGAGAGAGAGAGACAGACAGAGACAGAGAGACAGACAGAGACAGAGACAGAGAAAGAGAGGGAAAGGAAGGAGGGAGGGAGAGAAGGAAGAAATAGAGACTCTGTAAATGGTATGGTTAGAAGTGATCGTACCGGAAGTGTTATCGACAGGAGAATAATTCAATCTGCTGTCCTAGTCTTTTAAAGACCCTGACATTGCCAGTGACCTCTCTCTCAGTCTTGTCTCTTCAGCACCAAGCTCACTGGATCAGGGTACCAAGTCCACCATACACCCATTTACTCATCCACAGGGATAATATGTTGCAGAATATTGTAAAGAAAGTGAGGATAGTTGAGACAGAATGAGCAACTTGGGCAACAAATGATCTACTGATCTATCACTGGGCAGCACAGAGGCTATGACAGTTTGGAGGACTTTATGGAAAACAGCCTGCTTTGGGTTGACCAGAGATCATCAAAGAGACTTTCTAAATCTAAAAACGGAACCACAGTGGAGTGAGAGAGAGCTGGATCTCCCCGATGACAGCTGGGACTAGAATGGAAAACCAGTTCTATGGACATCATGCCAAGAAGTCCAGTGCCTTCAGAAACACTCCCCAGAACACAGAGTCACTACAGACAGTAGATTCAGGTTTTTTATTCTGTTTTATGTCTTATTCTGTTGGTGTTGCTGCAACATAGCACCACAGAGGGCTTCATTATAAACAACAGAAATTTGTTTCTCAGAGTTCTTGGGGCAGGAAGTCCACAATAAAGGTGCCGGTGGCTTTGGTGTCTGGCAAGAGTTGGTCTCTGTTTCCAAAGTGATATCCTGCTGCTGTATCCTCTAAAGAAAAAAAAAAGCTACATCTTCACTGGGCAGAGGAATGAAGGAGGTGAACACATTCATGAAAGCCCTCTCATCTCCTAAATGTCCTCAAACACAGCTGCACCAAGCAGTCAACTTCAACATTTGAATTCAAGGCCACAGGACACAAACACACACACGCATTCAATGCCACTGCCATACACAGACACACATAAGACAGAAGCACGCACCGGCCTCAGCAATGTCACAGATGCCAGTCAGAGATCAGCTTCAGGGCAGCGTGAGGCTAGAAGGAAGCCAACCAGCACATAAGCAGGGACGAGAGCATGACCTACTAATGCAGTCTTCTATGGCTCTGCTCACAGCAAACCATGATACCGCAAATGAATGATAAAAGACACACGCTCCCCAGCTGTGTCTTCAGCAAATGCTACCAGGAGCGAGTCATTTTCCTCCAAAGACCTGAGCCTTGAAGTAGCTATTTTCTTTCTAATAAGGTCTCTATTTTGCTCTTTCCTGGTACAGCCAACTCACAGTCAATTGTCAAAGTTTAAAACGATTGTATTAGGGAGGGCTAAGCATCTCAGGGTGCCAGTCTTGCTCCGGATGAGTATTGGTTTGTTTGTTTGTTTTTTTCAGATGGGTAATTAATGAAATTAAATCCACATGGGAGGCATGTACTCCCAAGGAAGCATGTACAGAGGTATTCTTCGCTACACTGGGAACAGACTAAATGTCCATCACATACAAGCGGTTCAGTAAATGGTAGACCAGAAAACCCAAAAGGCACTGCGCGGCAATTAGAGAGAATAAGGTACGTTAAGACAGAAAAACAGAGAGAGAGGTCTCCAGGTCACTTTGCTGAGTGACAAAAACAACTGGCAGAATGAAGCCATGCCATTTACATATCATCATTCCTCCCCAGTAAACAAAGTGATGTCTGATGTGTCTAAACGTTCCTGTACATCAAACCTTGTCAGAAGACAGCAAACACCAAAGCTAAGACTAGAGCATAAGGGGGGTCCTGGGATCCAGGCTAGACACAAAACACTTGAGTCTTTCTTAAAATGTTCCGGGATTGCTTATTAGAACAATGTGTGGGGCTGGGGAGATTGCTCAGGGTAAAAGCACTTGTGTAAGCCTGGAGACTGGCGGTCTAATCACCAACACCTATAATTTTTTTTAAGAAAGGCCAGGGATGCACATGCCTGTCAATCCAGTATCCAGGGGTGGAAACAGGCAAATCCTGGAATCTTGCTGGCCAGCTGGCCTAGCCAAATCAACAAACTTCCCGTTCACTGGGTGATCCTGTCTTAGCACAATAAGGTAGACACTGACAGCCAAGAAACCTGCTATCTTCCTCAGGCCTCCATAAGCACACATATGGGCACGTGTACCCACACACTCACATGCATGCAAAACATGCGTACACAAATGTATGCAAATACAGCTTATGAAATTACAATAATTTTAAGATGTTAAGACACTTAACGAAATAGTGTTAGCGGTTTGTCTTAGTGATGGGCTACTCCTCCCAGCCACACAAAAGAAGCAACAAAAAAGAATCAAATTAGTTCTCTATCCATCACATTCATTTATTCATTCAATAAATATTTCCCAAGCATCTACTATGTGCCAGCCCTGTTCTTGAACTATCTGTAGTTTCTTTGTTCTTTGAGTCTCCCTGTAGCCCATCTCCTAACCTCAGGGACTTTGAAACTCAGGGACTTCCCCACGTGTGAGGCCCCAACCCTCTCAGGGTGTCATCCTTCCAGACACTGCTCCTCTTCAACTACCAGAGCCTTGAGCCTTTGCATCACCTCCCAACCGGTCCCTTATGTCATCCCCTCCCTGATGGGGGCACCTCCAGGCCACGGGGGCTATAAATGGGAAGGAGCATTCTTCACAACTGTCCCCAGGGTCCCACTGTAGGAAAAGGCACCATAAAAGGGAAGTTGTCATGTGAGGAAATGCCCCCACACCTGTCAGGAACAGAAACAGATAAGGATGCCGAGGACAGAGCTCCCAATGGCCCCACCCAATCTCCTGCTTGAGTTCTGCTCTGTCTACAGACAGCTAGAGCGGCTCTAACAGTGTGGTCTTGTCTCTATTCTCCTGGCCCAGACTTGGATTCACACTGACTTTTCAAAAAGGTTGATGAATCTTTTACTGAATGCTCAGTTTCTTTTTCTTCTCTTCCTTTCTTTATTTCTATTTTTCTTCTAAACAAGGCCTCATATCGCCTAGGCTGCCCTGGAAATCTCTATGTAGTCAAGGATGATCTTGAACTTCTGATCTTCCCAAGTGCTAGGGTTCTAGGCATGAGTCACCAGGGCTATTTTGTGCTTCTGTGGTGCTGTGGATTGAAATCAGTGCTTCGTGAATGCTAGGTAAGTACGCTACCAACTGAGCTGCACCCTCAGTTCCTGGAAGCTCAGGTTCTATTAACTTCTTTTTCTCCAATTGTCTCCCAGACGAAAAAAAAAAATTGAAAAGCAAAAGCAAAACCCAAACTGCCCAGGGGTAGTTTGGCAAGCTTCAATTTCCTCCCAGGGAGAGGGAAAGTACCCAGGAAAGGGTTAAATATTAACACACTTCCCTGGAAGGTTCTTTCTAGCTTGTTAATGGAACCCAAGTCAAACCTTGGCAGGGATCAAACATTAGCTCATGACAGGTGTAGGCTTCCTGCTGGCTGCTGCAGCATTTCCAGCGAAAATGCTGGGGACATGGGGACCACTCCGTGACACAGCAGGATCGAATGGATTGCTTTGCAGACAGCTCTTCCGGCTGAAATAATTCTCTGTAACAACTTCCTTGACACGCTGTCAGATGGCCTGTTTCCAAGGTGATGGCCGATGCCTGGGGACATAATAGACATCATCTGTGGTCTTCCGGAGATGCGGTCCCCAGAACGGCCCTGCTGCATTCTTCTGGCACTCGTCAAGTCGCTGTCTCTATGGAACCGGGGGCCCTGTGCCTGGCTCCCCAGCAGCCTCTGGTTGCATCCGCACCAGAATATTGTTCCCTTTGCCTGCAGTACTGGATCACAAACTCGAATGTCTTTGGGAGCCAGCCAGACAAAATAAATGACGGAAGTACTCTAAATGACAACTGGAGCACACCTGCTTGTCCAGGGAGCGGCCACTGGTGGCTGCGGGTCACCGGTTTCAGCTTCAGGATGTTCTGAAACAGAGCTTCTTTGCAGATCTCTTCTGGCTGAAATAATCCCATATACAATGTCCCGAGGAGCTCTCAGGACGCTCTGTGTGCTGCACCCAATCCTATCTCCTAGGAACCTCAGAATATGACCTGATTGGGGGACAAGAGTCATTACAGCTGTGATGAGTTAAATCAAGATGAGGCCATCCTAGTCTGGCGTGGGCCCTAATCCAGTGACCAGTGCACAGGTAGGAGATATGAATGAATACACAGAGAGGAAGAGGCCACGTGAAGACAGAGGCGGCAACTGGAGCTTTATTATCTACAAGCCAAGGAATGCCAAGAACTGTCAGCAACTGTCGGAAGCTGGGAGGAGCAAAATCTTTTATGAATGGGAACAAAAGCAAACATGCTTAGGAACTCTGTCTGGCAAGATCTTTCATCTGTATAGTTAAAAGCACCCTAAATCTATGCTGGACCCTTTCAAATCACTGTAGCCTGAGGGATATTTAGAAAGTTCAACTCCTACAGTGATGCCGCTCACCACCCTAGCCTCCCTTACTGATGCCCTACTATACTTTTGATGAAGACACCATCAGTAAAGCCGCTGGGTCCTCCAGATCTTGGCTTCTGGTTCTAAGTCTTACTCTTACTGGATTCCTCTGGAGATTCCTATGTCCTCTTTGTCTCATTGTATGCACTGGGCTCTAGCCCTCAAATATTTTCACGTCTTCCCCACAAAACATATGCATGCACACACACACTCCCTCTCTCTTCCTCAAAAACACTTGTCCTGACTCCTTTTAGATACGTTCATGGTGCCATCTCCCTTTGAACCTGAGCACCTCCTACCAATATATGTGATCACTTGATGTCATCCCCACTGAACTGCAAGTGCCTTCCCATCATGCTCTACATGGTGCCTGCCGAGCAATCAGGTCCCACAGAAGGCAGGAGGTGGTCTGGAGTTGTCCCTCCTAGCAAGCCTCCAAAGTCCTCAACAGCCGTTGCCCTAAGCCATTGGTGTGTACTTCCCTTGTGACGCTGTTTCAGTTTGCACTGTTCTCTGATGCCCACAACTGTTAAGCCTCTGACTGTTGGCCACAAGGTAGGCAGGAACCACAGTGCTCACTTCTGCATTAACCAGCTGATAGATAGTACGGGCTTTTTTATACTTGATAAGCATCTGTGTACTGGGGCCTTAAAGATACACTAAGCTCCTCTGTTTAAAAATGGTAGGGACAGAAAAGAAGCCTGGAATCATGATTGGTACAGTCTGTGCCAGGCAAAAGTCAGGAGAGGGCAGCTTTGAACAAGAAGGCTACAAGGGCGATGATAGGCCCAGTTTCATAAGTCTCTCACTACAGACGCCACAGTCCCATCTCTACAGACGCCATAGTCCCATCTCTACAGACACCATAATCCCACAACATGGATTCCCATCTCTGACTTAAATCCTGCTCAGATGAGTCTAAACTCAAGATTCTATCAGTTGTTCTCAGACAAGAACAATTCCCCAGCCCAATCTCCCAAAATATTTGTCACCGTTGGGGACAGTTTTTACTATTGCACCTGAGATTAAGTGGCAGATGTAGACTGCTCCTAGCCTCTCCTACCTGGACCAAGGATACTGAGGAATGTCCCAAAATGCACTGATGACACAGCACCTCTTTCCTCAGCAATCAGTTATCCAGCTCCCAGAAGTGGCACCACAGGAAGCAGTACGCCACTGCCATCCTTCAGACAAGGGTCTGCCCACCCACTCACAGATGCATGCCATGGGCTTCGGTCAGTTCCATCTCCAGGGCATTCCAGTTTACTCTTCTTTCCATAGAAGAGTCTTTAACCATAATTAATGTGCTTTTAAACTTTTAAGACCACAAAACAGTTTGCTCTGATTCCAACAATCTCTTGTCCAGGCCCCCAAATTCCCTGTCCTGCCCATTGGCCTAAAGCAGGAACTGCGCGGCCTCAAGGGACTCCCAGCAGCCCAAAGAACGCAGGAAACGTGTGGTTAATCACTTCAACCTGCTTCACCAGCGACTCTCTGAGTCCTGTTTATTGTTCCACCGTTTGGCTGCCCCGGAGTTATCCAAGACCAAAGTCTTACATTTATTTGTAGAGTAAAAGAAGGTATATTTTTACTCTCACGTCCCTTCCAAGTCCCTGAATTAAATTAGTGTGAACTTTCCAGAATAAATTCACCTTTGAGCAGAAACGAAGCATGGAAAGTTCCAGCCCGAAGGACACCTTATTGGAAAGCCCGAAGGATGGCTACCTCTCCAACACTTGCTGTCGCAAAACATACAGTGTTGGCTAATACAAAAGAGCCTCTTAGCAGGGTGAATGTCAGCAACTCAAGTCTGCCTTCCAGACCCTTCTTCTGCAGATTGTACACACACATTCATACACACACACACACACACACACACACACACACACACGGAAAGGAAGAGAATGGAAAAAGCAATACATGTGGCTCTAATCTGCACCATGTCACCGCCTAAGATACAAGGGAAGAATGTTTATCAGAATGAGTAGGGGGAGCCGCTAATAACACAAGGAAGACCTCGGAGTCTCTTGCTCCATCGCATTCCTGATGGACCACAACTGTGGGCTAATGGCATATGTCACCGAGTCAAACTTCACATGTTTCGTGGATGACCTCCTCGGGTTTCCCTACAGAGAAGGCCTCAGAATTGGCTTGGCAGTTTGTCCTGTGGGAAGGGAGGGCACTTGGAGTGCACTTCGTCCCTTACTACTCAACATGGAAAACTATTTTCCAATCACTTCCAACCCCTGTGAGGTCCCAAACCTGGGCAATTTTGCGGCTTGTGCCTTTTCACAAAAGTGCAGCCATCGCTGTGCTTTGCTTCCAGAAGCCTGAAAGGCTGTTAACTAAGGTAAGGCAGAAGGAAGACCATGGGCGACGGTTGTATCTGTGATACACTGGCCTTGCTCAAGCATGTGCCAGAGCCTGGGTTCCATCCTCAGAGCACCGGGTGGAGCAGAATACATTCAGAAAACTATTGCAGTACAACCCCCATGAAAAAAAACTGCTTGCAGAACACTTCCTCATTAACTGACAAACAAGTCAGGTGCGATCGTTCACACACGTTATCCCCATACTGGGGAGACTGAGGCAGGAAGCTAATGAGTGACTGACTGTCCTGAGCTACATAGTGAAAGCCTGTCTGAAACCAACACAAAATAGACGGGTGTGGCGGTGCACGCTTCTCACCTCAGCTCTTGGAAGGCAGGGATGAGAGGATTACCACAAATTTGAGGCCAGCCTGGTCTACAGAGGATGTCTTAAGACAGAGAGCGCTACATGGTGAGACCCAGTCTCAAACAAGCAAACAGCCTGCTAGAACACGAACTTTCCTCTAAGCTGACATTGTCAAAGGTTTCAGCAGCAGCACAAGGCTGCTCTCCTCCTCTTGATGACACACACGGAGACTCAGGCAGAACACACACACATGAAAGGGAAGCAGGAACTGCTCCAGCATCACCCGGTCTCAGGACCAGCTTATTCTGTGCCAGTCTAAGTCCTTCCCAGCAATCTTCTATGTTATCGCATGAGTTATCTGGAACAGCCGGTTTCAGAATGAATCTCTTCATCTCTCAACGAACACGGCATCTTTGTTAACGTGTCATCATTGAGGCCGACACACGACTGTAGTGATGCACAAAACAACAGCTATCAGGGATCCAATGTGGGGACTTCCGTTCACTCTGCTTGATTCTGTGTTATTTCTTCTCGAAAAGGAGGTTTTACTTTTTTCTTTTAAACAAGAAGTCTTTAAAAAAAAAACCAACCCCACCTTCCCTTTCCTTCACTTGAATTTGATTAAGTAACAGTGCATGAGCAAGAAGCTCCTCCAACTAATACAGTGGTTCTCAACCTTCCTAATGCTGTGACCCTTTAATACAGTTCTTCATGTTGTGCTGACCTCCAACCATAAAATGATTTTGTTGCATCATAGCTTCATAACTATAATCTTGTTGCTATTACGAATTATTAATATCTGTGTTTTCCAGTGGTCTTAGGTGACCCATGTGAATGGGTCGAGACCCACAGGTAAGAACTGCTGGACTAATACATAGTATGGTGCTATAAATGGTCCTGTGTATCACACCTAACCTAGGAATGATATCATTCCTAGGAATGGAGGAAGGTTCCCTGTGATGACAGTCACCCATCAAGGGTCCAGGCTCAGGCACGTGCTGAAAATGGCTAGGCAGAGATTCTATCTCTCCCACCATGTCCCTAGACATGTAACTACCATCTGACACCAAAGAAACCCACAGGAAGCTCTGTAGAGGGCAAGGTGTAGGCTAATAAAATCCTGATATCATAACCTAAAGGCAATTAGTACACTGGGTAATTTAAACTTACTGATAAAAGCATTTAGTTATATTCACAGAGTCTCTTGCTTAGTTTATACTTGTGATGGGACAGTCTCTTTAAACATCTTTCTTCATCAGAGAATGGTCCCCTGAATGCACGTGATCACCAAAGCAATGACCACTAACTCTGATCTGTTACCCTGCCAAGGAAGCCCATGTGATAGGGGGAGTCATTTGATAGGCTTCTGGAAGCTTCTGTTCCCTAAAACATTCTTAGCATTCTCTTTGAAAAAGCACAGGGGCAATTGAAGTAGTTGAAAATGTGGCTTTTTCCTGGCCGGCACTGAAAAATAATATTCCAGAGGCCATGCATTCTATCTTCCAGCCCTCGTTTCAGCAGGCCGAATACAGAAAGCACATTTGGATTGGCACATGGGTTGAACTATTTTACTTTAGAGAAAGAAAAATTGAGCAATCTTGGAAGAACTCCATATTCTTCTTTAAAAAAAAAATTAAGTTCCTCTTGAAAACTAGTTAGGGCTTCGAGCAGGAAGGAAGGGCTTGGAACAGCTGTCCCTGAGCGAGCTGGGAGAATGTTAATCACTGTCCCTTCTCTCCTTCACTCGGGGACCAGCGCACATCCCAGGCCGCAGCAAAAGGAAACTGCACACACTGGACTTTTGAGACAGCAGTAGCCTACAAGTCAGATCCGAAACACACTCCAGCCCAGAAACAAACCCCAAGGCATCAAGAGCCCAGAGGGTCAGAGATGGACTGACTAGACATTTGAGAAAGTCATTTAGTTTTGACTAAGGCTCCCCAGGAAAAAGAGCAACTTAACAAAACAGAGCAAAATGAAATTTCCATATACACAGGCATTTGTAACTTTAGCCAAGCATAGTCTTTGGCAAAGCAGACGGTGCTGAGCTGAACATAAATGAAACACAATGATTTCTGAATCTTGTCAAGTAAGAAGAGCAAGATACGGAGAAACAGACAATTTGTAGATTTATTTTAATAAGATAAACAATGATTCCCCGTGATGGCTATTCTTGGTTGTCAACCTGACTATATCTGGAATTAACTAAACCCAAGCAGCTGGGCACACCTGTGAGGGATTTTTTTTCTTAATTAAATCATTTGAAGCAGAAGAGCCTCTTCTAATCCTGATCTTTTGAGGTGGGAAGATCCACCTTTAATCTGGTCCACACCTTCTGCCGGCAGCCTGTGTAAAGGATATATATGGGAGAAAGAAGCATTCTCTTTGCCTGTTTGCTTATTCTCTCTCTCTCTCTCTCTCTCTCTCTCTCTCTCTCTCTCTCTCCTCTCTCTCTCTCTCTCTCCTCTCTCTCCCTCTCCCTCTCCCTCTCCCTCTCCCTCTCCCTCTCCCTCTCCCTCTCCCTCTCCCTCTCCCTCTCTCTGGCATTAGAGCACTAGAGCCTTCTTCAGGACCCCAGCATAAACCTAAAGACCAGCTGAGACATCCAGCCTCATGGACTGAATAACTACTGGATCCTGAACCTTGTGTCAGAAGACAACCGTTGTTGAACTAGCTGGACAAAATTCTGTGAGCCATTCTAATAAATCCTCTTTCTAAATATATGTAGACTCATTCTATCGATTCTGTTCCTCTAGCAAACCATGACTAATAAAGATTTTGGTATCAGAGGTCATTCTATAGCAATAGAAGTATGAAGGTAAATTTTTTAAGTATCTGGAATACAGGCTTCCCTATTCGCCAACACCTATAGTTATTGAAGCCTCTTCTGAAAGCTTGATGAAACAGTGTGAGCTACTTACAGACTTAAGGAGACAAATGCATTTGATTATCCTGGTTCACAAATTGTTAGAGACCATAGATTGGGTGACTCTGGTTATAAAACTTTTGACAATTTGTAGAATAATAAGGAAAAAATGCTGCTGGCCGGTTGCTCCTACCGTCTTTGGATAAACGATGCTGCTGGCCGGTTGCTCCTACCGACTCTGGATAAACGATGCTGCTGGCCGGTTGTTCCTACTGTCTCTGGATAAACGATGCTGCTGGCCAATTGCTCCTACGACTCTGGATAAACTGACAAAGGAAAGGAATGAGCTCTGTGTTAAAATTAACCAAGTTCTCTCTTCTCACAATATGGAGAGTGAGAAGTCTTCCGACAGTGAAGTCGGTGATGAAACTGACAGGCTTCAGATGCACACAGCAGTCTAAAGGTTTCTAAGTGTGGCCCACAGAGATCAAGTTGTAGGAAATGACACCAAAGCCTTCATAAGGTTGGCTGAGACAGGTGTAGTAGCGCACTCCTTTAATCCCATCACTTCAGAGGCAGAGGCAGGCAGATCTCTTGTGAATTTGAGGCCAGACTGGTCTACATAGTGAGTTCCGGGACAGCCAGGGCTATGTAGAGAAACTCTGTATCCAAGGAAAAAAAAAGATTGACCGAATTACCTTGAAAATTCAAGTACCAGCCTTGGAGGGCATTGGCGGCATTAATTGGTAAAGAATAGGATCCTATAACTTAAGAAGGAGATGTGTGGGGAAAAAAAAAACCTATTTAAGCTGAAAACTTTGAACCCTCAGTTTCCCAAGGGTTTATTTCACCCAAGGAAGTAGTCTCTTCACCCTCAGTAACTCCTACCCCCACCCCCTGAAATATTGCCTGTTCTTCCTTTGGCTGAAGACATGAATTCTTCATTGTCTGCTACATAAGCAGTGACGTCCTCTGAAGAAGATGCCAGGCGAGACAACACTGAAGCCCCTCAGGACCCACCACTAGCTGTCCCTAGACCTATAACCAGACTGAAGGTTAAGCAGGCTCCTGGAACGGGGGTAGAGAGCGTAAGCCATGAGGAGCTATGCTACAATACTAAAGAGCTTAATGGTTTGCTAATTCATTCAAGCAGCAGTCTGGGGAATGTGTGAAGGGATGGAATTTAAGGGTGTGGGATAATGGTGGAAGGAGCATAAGGATAGGACTGGGTCCTCTCAGTGCAGATTCTAGGTTTAATATAGAGGCTCACGCAGTTGTTTTTGTTTGTTTGTTTTGTTTTGTTTTGTTTTTAAGGTACCAAAGTTTGTATGGTTGAATGTAGCATTTGTCAAAAGATGGCCTATGGAAAAAGAGACGGAGATGCCTGCTATCCCTTGAGTTAGTGTTGATGAGGGGATGTTAAGGCTCAGGGAAATTGCAGTGCTAGAGGGGGTACCCTGTGTAAAACCTAATCCCCCACGATGGGAAGGCCCAGGTAACATGCCTGTCACTAATCCTGTAAGGTGTGACATGGCGAGAGGGCACCAGCACAGCTGAAGGGCTTTGTTGTTGCCCTCTTCCTTGTGCCAGACCTTAGGGTCCGAGATGCTGCTGCTCAGTTACACAAATTAAACGCAATTGGTTTAACTGGGCCCCCAAGGTAGCAGGGGCCAGGTGGCAGCACTGAATGGCCAAAGGCAAGACGATCGTAGACGTACAGGCAGCACAGACAAAGTAATGTCCATAAAAGCCTAATCCGTAATGGTCAGCACAGGCAAAGCGCTTTTATGGTGCTGTGACTCAGGGGTGGACCTTTGGTCCTGGCAAATCCATCGTGGTGTTTCCAGGCATGAAAGAGGAAGAAGCCTACTAAATTTTTGTTTGATCTATGTAAGCAGAAACATTCTCAAACAAATGAAAGAAAGGCTACATTGGCCAGCGACAAAAGGGAATCTCGGCCGTGAATCAATGCCCAGCCTTGAGCCAGTTTGCAAGCCTAGAACCCCTTGAGTGAAGGGGTGCCAGGTTCCCCTGAGAAAGAACCTTGATAAGACACCTAAAGCTTTTACTGTTAGCCCTTCTCCAGTCCTCCCCAGAAGGACCTCCGGCCTTTTATAAGGGTAACTGGACACTGGAAAGAAAACAATCAGACTTTCCTGATCCCATTGGATACTGGTTCTGAACTGATGCCGATTCCAGAAGACCCCAAGAAACATCATGACACTGTGATTAAAGTGGGGGCTTATGGAGGTCAGATGCTTGATGAAGTTTTAGCTGAAGTCCAACTCACCGTAGGTCCAGTGGGTCCCCAAACTTACCCTGTGATTATTTCGCCAGCCCCAGGAATTGCCATCATCAAGACCTTGAAAGATGCAGGAAGAGTGGCACTTTAACTCTCCTATCTGACCATTACCAATGACAGATGACTAGAGAAAACTCAATCGAGTAGTAACTCTAGAGACTGCAATTGCAGCTGCTGTGCCAGATGTGATGTCCTCACTTGAGCAGGCTAACACATCTCCAGGTACATGGCATGCAGCTATTCATCTAGCAGGTGTCTTTTTCTTAGTGCCTGTCCATAAAGATCACCAGAAGCAATCTGGTTCCAGTTGGCAAGGCCAATAGTATTCCCTTACAGTTTTACTTCAAGGATATATTAATTCTGCAGCCTTGTGTCACAATTTAGTTCAAAGGGGTCTTGGTCGTCTGTCTCTTCTGCAAAATATCACATTGGTTCACTACATTAATAACATTTTCCTGATCGGACCAAGTGAGCTTGGAGGGTAACAACCACTTTGGTCCTGTTGGTAACACATACGCACATCAGGGAACTGAAAATAAGTTCAACCAAAATTTAAGATACTTCTTCCTCAGGGAAATCCTTAGAAGTCCAGTGATGTGGGGTATGCAGAGAGAGAGAGATTCCCTCCAAGGTGAAGGATAAGTTATTGCACTTGGCCCCTCCCACCACCAAGAAAAAAGCAAAATGTTTACTGAGCCTATCTGGATTCTTCACATGACTGTGTTCCTCCTGCTTTATACCAGGTGACTAGGAAAGCTGCTAGCTTTGAGTGGGACCCGGAACAGGAGAAGGCTCTTCACATAGGTCCAGGCTCCTGTTCGGGTTGCTCTACCACTCGGACTATATGGTCCAGCAATCCCAGTGATAGTTGAAGTGTCAGTGACAGACAGGGATGCTATCTGGAGCCTCTTGGAAAGCCCCAATAGGTGAACACAGAAGAGATCTTTGGGATTTTGGAGCAAAGCTCTGCTATCCTCAGCAGACTAGTCAGCCCTTGGCTTGCTAAACAACCTTAGTGAAAACTGAACGTTTGACCATGGGCTACCAAGTTACCACGTGACCTGGCTGTTTATCATGAACTGGGTGTTATCTGACCTGCCAAATCATAAGGTAGGATGCACATAGGAGCAATACATTATGGAAATGGTATATGTATCATTGGGCCCAAGTAGGTCCTAAGGTCACAAGCAAGTTGCCTCAAGAAGTTGCCCAAATGCCTATGGCTTCTGCTCCCCTTACAGTGCTGTCTGCTGGACAAATGGACAACTAAGAAAAAACATACTAAGTGAGGTAACCCAGACCCAGAAATACAAATACAATGTGTACCCACTCATAAGTGGCTTTTAGACATAAAACAAAGAATGACAGCCTACAATTCACAATCCCAGAGAACCTAGACAACAAAGAAGACCCTAAGAGAGAAATACATGGATCTACCTAGGAAGGAGAAAAAGACAAGATCTACTGAGTAAATTGGGAGCATGGGGGGCTAGGGGTGGGGTGGAAGGGGAGAGGGAATGGAGGAAGGGGAGTGAGAAAAAATGTATAGTTCAATTAAAAACAATAAAATATTTTTTAAAAAACCACTGTCTGTTGACAAGCATGCACCTATATCCTCCTGAGCTTGTGAGGTATGACCTATGATCCACTGGCTAAGGAGGAAAAGACAAGGACCTGGTTTACTGATGGTTCTGCATGTTATATCATCCAGAAGTAGACAGCTGCAGGATTACAACCTTGCTCTGGGACAACCAACCCTTAAAGGCCCTAGTGAAGAGACATCTTCACAGTGGGCAGAGCTTCAGGCAGTACACAGGGTCATACATTTTGTTTAGAAGGAGAAATGTTCAGATTGTTCACTGAATGATTGGTCAGGGACTTAGAAAGAGCATGGCTAGAAAATGGGTGAGAAAGACATCTAGGCAAGAAGTATGTGTGGACACATTTCTCCAAATGAGCAAAGGATGTGGAGATATTGGTGTCCCATGTAAATGCTCATCAAAAGGTGACTTCAGAAAAGGGGGAATTTAATAAGCAGATAGGATGGCCCATTCTCTGGACATTCAGCCTCTTTCCCAAGCCATCCCTGTCATTGCCCAATAGGCCCATAAAAGAGTGACCATGGTGACAGAGATGGGCTTGAAAACACGGACTGCCACTCACCAAGGCTGACCTGGCTACAGCTACTGATAACTGCCAGATCTGCCAACATCAGAGACTAACAATGAGACTAAAATGCTCCCAGTCCAGGGTTACTTTTTCCATACGATTGTTTGGATGTAGTGCTAGGTGTAGAAGGACATGCAATGAGTTGCTACTATTTATACAGGGAAGTGGTCAAGAAAAGGAGGGAGGGAGAGACAGAGACAGGAAGTTGTTAGATAAGAAATTTTCCCTGGCATACACTATGGAAAATGAAGAATAAGACTGCTTTGTTCAAGGATGTCTTTTATGTTTAATCATGTGTATGTGTGTGTGTGTGTGTGTGTGTGTGTGTGTGTGTGTGTGTGTGTGGCTGTGTACGGGTATCTGGACATCCATGCAGATGCCTTCAGAAAATGGAGGCATCAGATCCCTTAGGGCTAGAGTTATAGGTGGTTGTGAACCACCTGGCATGGGTGCTGGGAGCCAGGCTCTGGAAGAGCAGTATGGATACTCTTAACCTCAGAGCCATCTCTCCAGCCTCTCTCCCTATTGTTTTATCACAAATGTGCAAAAACTCAATGTGCAGATAATTAAAAATGAGCAAATGGCATGCATGGTTTGCTCCGGGGATGCAGGTCTTGATGATGTTGTTAAAGCAGCCGCCATGAGGCATCTTAGAAACACGGGGTATGACAGATTCTCTCTACTTACCATCAGCATCCTTAAAACACTCCTCAGACACGCAACAGCAAGACAGGGATGAGAGCTGTTCATAAAGTAGATTTGGACACAAGAGACAGACAGAGCTCCATGGGATTTGAACGCATCAGACAGGGCCCAGAAAACTTCAATCATGTATGCAATCAGGACAAGAACTGGAACCACTTTTCTCGAAGATGGATTTCCTTGGACATCTGGGTATCTGAAACTCGCAACCCCCAAGTCCACAGACCACCACCCCAGAGCTGCAGAGTACTAAAGAAAAAGGCTCAAACTGGCCTGACCAGGCACCCTCCACCCAACAATACTGCGGTGATACTCGGGCTTTAAATGGTGGGTAGGAAGCTGATCGGGAGTGGGGGGAGAACATTAGGAAATAAAATATTAAAAAATGTAAATGTGACGGAAATTGTAAACAGCCTGAAGCTCCTCTCCCTCCGGGAACAGCTGTGTCTGCTAATCCCAGGAGTCCTCGCTGCGATCTCCCTTCCTTCCTTCCTCCGTCTCTCTCTAATAGCTCCCTTGTTCCTGCTGGACAAAACTAGCCCTTTGTGGCTGCTCTCAGAACAACATTAAAAACAGGAATGGGGAAATTGTAAACAGGAGGCTTCTGGCCTACAGGCGAAGACACACACAGGCCTCTGAGGCCTACTTCATGCTAAGCAAAGAAACAGATCTTTGTTGCTAAAGGGATTAGGACTGTGGGCCTCTGGAGGCACTGCGGAGGCCTTCAGCTGGCCTGAAGCAGGGCCTTTGTAAAGAGACACCTCCGTTAGAGGTCTGGGAGCCAGCGGAAATCAGTCATGCTCTCTACACAGTCTGGGTAATGTGAGAGGGTTGGCCTGCTAAACGCCTCTGTTGAGGAGGGTCCTATCTCCTTGAATGGTAAATTCTTTAGCAGCTAAATAGAGAGTGGTATAATTACCTTCACTGGCTTTTTTTTTTCTTTTTTTTTTTTTTTTTGGTGAGGTAGGGGATGTCTTCTACCTTTAACCCTTGCTGGGAAGAATAGTCAAGAACCATGGGACACCAGCTCAGCTCCAAGATACTCCTTGGTTTGATGGTGCAGGCACATGATCCAAGACCTGAAACTCCCTGGCATTTTGACATCTGACCTGTGACCACTCTGTGCCCATCCTCGGCAGTATGCTGCGTGTTCCTGTCTTCATGTCATTTTGCAGCTCCGAAGTGGATGCTCCTCCAGTCTGCCGACCTCGTTTCTAGCTAAGCCGAGTTCACATTCATCTTCAAGTGGGGCAGAGTCCTCCCCCTGAGGCCTACGGTCTCCCATTCCTCTCTCTTGCTGCTGCGCTCAGGGCTGTGTGCCTGCCTGCCTAAAAAGTGGCTGGAGAATAAAGGGTTACTTACTTTCACAGGTGTCCAGGGTGTTCTGTGCCCAGCAGAAGAGGTAAAAGTTGGGGGGGGGGGGGGCCGCATTGGTTTGAAACAGTTCTTATGACAGCTAAGAAGAGATTTTTATCTACCTGTGCTTCAATGACTTTTAAGGATTTTTTTGTGTGTGTGCATTGATGTTTTATCTGCATTCATGTCTGTGTGAGGGTGTTGGATCCCCTGGGACTGTAATTACAGACAGTGAGCTGCCATATGGGTGCTGGGAACTGAATCCAGGTCTTCTGGGAGAACAGCCAGTGTTCTTAACTAATAAGCCATCTCTCTAGACCACTTTTAAGGATTTTTTTAAGTTCATCAGTGAATTGTCCCAGTGACCTCATCCAGACGGGCCTATAGGCAAGAACATGTTCTTGATTAATGATCAATGTGGAAGAGCCCAGCTCACTATGGGCAGCACCATCCCTGGGTTGGTAATCCTGGGTTGTATATGAAAGCAGGCTAAGCCAGGCAAGGAGAGCAAGCCAGTAAGCAGCAATCCTCCACTGCGTCTGCTTCTGTTTCTGCCTCTGGGTTCCTGCCCTGATTTCCTCAATGATGGACGGTAACATGGAAGCATAAGCCGAATAAACCCTTTCCCGGCTGAGTTCCTTTTGGTCATTGCCTTTGTCACTGGCCTGTTGTAAAGAGACACCATGACTGAGGGAGTTCTCTTTTTTTCTTTTTCCACTCTCTCCCTTCCTCCCCCTTCCCCCTTCTATCCTCACCCATGGTCCCCATGCTCCAATTTACTCAGATCTTGTCTTTTTCTACTTCCCATGTAGATTAGATCCATATATGTCTCTCTTAGGGTCCTCTTTGTTTCTCTGGGGTTATAGACTGTAGGCTGGTTTTTCTTTGCTTTATGTCTAAAATCCACTTATGAGTGAGTACATATTGTATTTGTCTTTCTGGGTCTGGGTTACCTCACACAATGTTTTTTTTTTTCTAGATCCATCTATCTGCCTCCAAATTTCAAGATGATTTTTTTACTGCTGTATAGTACTCCATTGTGTAAATGTACTACATTTTCTTTATCTATTCTTCAGTTGCGGGGCATCTAGGTTGTTTCTAGGCTCTGGCTATTACAAATAATGCTACCATGAACATAGTTGAGCACATGGACTTGTGGTATGATTGAGCATCCTTTGGGTATTGCTGGGTCTTGAGGTAGATTGTTCCCTAATTTTCTGAGGAATTGCCATATTGACTTCCAAAGCAGCTATAAGTTTCCACTCCCACCAGCAATGCAGGAGTGTTCCCTTTAACTCACAACCTCTCCAACCTAAGTTGTCATCAGTGTTTTTGGTCTTGGCCACTCTGACAGGTGTAAGATGGAATCTCAGAGTTGCTTTGATTTGCATTTCTCTTATGGCTAAGAATGTTAAGCATTTCCTTAAGTGTCTTTCAGCCACTTGAGATTTGTCTGTTGAGAATTCTCTGTATAGGTTTTACCCCATTTTTGTGCCCCATTTTTTTATTGGATTATTTGTCCTTTCGATGTCAAGTGTCTTGAGTTCTTTGTATATTTTGGAAATCAGCCCTCTGTCAGATGTGGGGCTGGTGAAGAACTTTTCCCAATCTGTAGGTTGCCAAGGCAACTCTTATAAGGGAAAACATTTAATTCGGGTCTTGATTACCATTCCAGTTCATTATCATCATGGGGGAGAGTATAGTGGAAGTAGTATCAGTAGCTGACAGCATATCCTGAGAGAGAGAGAGAGAGAGAGAGAGAGAGAGAGAGAGAGAGAGAGAGAGAGAGAGAGAGAGAGAGAGAGAAAGAGAGAGAGAGAGAGAGAGGAGACCGGGCTTGGCATGGGCTTTAGAAACTCAAATCCCTCCCCAAAATGACATATCTCGTGAATAAGGCCACACTGCCAACAAGATCACCTCTTATTCCTTCTCAAATAGTGTCACTCCCCATGGCTAAACATTCAAAGGCATAAACCTATGGGGGCGTTTGTATTCAAACCACCACAGTATTTGATATCCTGGTATTTGATCATATCGGTACAACCAAACTAGGACTTAAGTAAATAGATGATGCTAAGGGATAAAACACTGCACTAGAGAAAAGAAGGCAGTTAGGAACTGGTCACAGAAGGACTGAGGGAGAAGTGATGGCTGGTAAGGAGGGTTACAGGTAGTGGCTGGAGTACTCAGTAAAAGCAGGGATCTTGTATCTCGTGTTTCTTTCTACAACCCTATGAACTGAACTGCTCCTGGCACACAGTATCATTTATATAGAGATGTTAAACAGTATCATTTATATAGAGATATTAAATAGTATCATTTATAGAGAGAACAGAAGCAGATCGGGCTAGAAGGGCTAGATGGTTTGTATTAAGAAGCAAGAACCAAATCAGAAGACCTGGTAAGGGAGACATTTTTCTTGTTTTGGTTTTTTGAGACTGGGTTTCTCTGTAGCTTTGGGGCATGTTCTGGAACTAGCTCTTGTAGACTAGGCTGGCCTCGAACTCACAGAGATCTGCCTACCTCTGCCTCCCGAGTGCTGGGATTAAAGGCGTGCACCACCACTGCTCAGCTTTTTTCTTTTTCTTTTATTTTTTTTGGGGGGGGGTGTTTATATATTCAACCAAGGTCCTAGAATTTTAGCCTGTGAGAACTAAAAGTCACAAGCAGAAGACTATGCAGGCAGGTTAGTGTCGAGAGGGACACCCCATCAGGCCTGGAGGCAGGAGGCTTCTGGATTTCTCAAACACAAAACATAATTCTCAATTGACTGGCTTTGTCATAATACATATTATCCAATGTGGCTACAGTTTCTGAACCAACAGGCAGTAGAAGTGGTAGGTTCAGGGCCTGGATTCCGACACATGTACCTCCATCACCCTCTCGGCAGCTGCCCCAATACAGGCCTTTCCTTGTTCTCAGCAGAAGGCTGAAAGAGTCCAGATAGCCAGACAGCAATGACCACAGAAGAAGTCAGCTATTAGGTACCTCTATGCATGGCTTTTCCTTTTCTTTTTAAAACAATAGCAAACATTACCAGAGCTTCCCAGCAGACACCCCATCCTATTGTGTCCATTGGTCATGAGATCATTACGAAACCAATCATTGTCTAGGGCATAAGATTACATATCTGGCTCTAAATAATAGATTTTTTTTAAAATCAAGAGAGTCAGTCAGTGGGAAAAGATCTTCATCAACTCCACATCTGACAGAGGTCTGATCTCCAAAATATACAAAGAACTCAAGAAATTGGTCATCAAAAGAACAAATAATCCAATTTTTAAAATGGGGTACAAACCTAAACAGAAAACTCTCAACAGACAAATCTCAAGTTGCTGAAAGACACTTAAGGAAATGTTCAGCATCCTTAGCCATCAGAGAAATGCAACTCAAAACAACTCTGAGATTCCATCTTACACCTGTAAGAATGGCCAAGATCAAAAACACTGATGATAACTTATGCTGGAGAGGTTGTGGGGTAAAGGGAACACTCCTGCATTGCTGGTGGGAGTGCCCCTTTGGATATCAGTATGGTGATTTCTCAGAGAATTAGGAAACAACCTTCCTCAAGACCCAGTAATACCACTTTTGGGTATATATCCAAAGAATGTCCAATCATACCACAAAGACATGTGCTCAACTATGTTCATAGCAGCATTGTTTGTCATAGCCTGAACCTGGAAACAACCTACATGCCCTTCGACCAAAGAATAAATAAGGAAAATGTGGTACATTTATACAATGCAGTACTACGCAGCAGAAAAAAATAACATCTTGAAATTTGCAGGCAAATGGATGGATCTAGAAAACATCATTTTGAGTGAGGTAACCCAGATCCAGAAAAACAAAGATCATATGTACTCACTGATAAGTGGCTTATAGACATAAAGCAAAGAAAAACCAGCCTACAAGTCACAAACCCAGAGAACCTAGACAATAAAGAGGACACTAAGAAAGATATACATTGATCTAATCTACATGGGAAGTAGAAAAAGACAAGATCTCCTGAGTAAACTGGAAACATGGGGACCATGGGTGAGGGTAGAAGGGAAGGGGAGAGGAAGGGAGTGGAACAGAGAAAAATATATAGCTCAATAAAATCAATAAAAATAAATCTAAAAAAACAAAGTCAGTAATGATATATTACCAATTGAAGCCCTTAAGAGGCCCAAGATCCAGACCAGAGATGCTAGAAGCCTGACCAGTCACGGTAGAGGTTAGGAATGGAGGTGTGAAAACAGATTCCATGCTCATTTAGAAAATAATGTTACAAGAATTTGGAGTTGAATGTGTGTGGTGGTTAACACTGTCAACTTGACAGTATCTAGGGTCACCTAGGAGACAAACATCTGGACATGTCTGTAAAGGCATTTGAGACTGGATCAGCTGGGACAGGAATACATTTAAACGGAGGTGGTAACATTCCATGCACTGTATGCAAAGAAGAAAATAAGTAGAGCATCATTGTTCATCTCTCTCTTCTTCCTGACTGTAGATGTCACATGACCAGTTGCCTCATGCTTCTGCCACCAGGACTTACAGGTAGACTGTAACCCCTTTAACCCTGACAATTGTGGGCTCAAATAAGCACTTTCTCCTTTAAGTCACTTCTCAGCAACCAGGAGAATGAGCAATACAGTGTCAGAGAGGAGGAAAGAGAAGTGAGGAAGACTACCATCTGATGTGGGATTCCCCTCTGGATGCAATGAATATGCTTTATTACCTTTGGTTACTAAAGAAACTGTTTCAGCCAAAGGCTTAGTAGAGTAAAGCCATGCGGGAAATCCAAACAGAGATAGAGAGAGAAAGAAGGCAGAGTCAGGGAGATGCCATGTAGTCACCAAAGGAGAAAGACACCCACCGGATCTTTACCAAAAAGCCACAGTCTCATACTGAAAGATACACAGATTAATAGAAATGGGTTAATTTAAATGTAAGAGTTAGATAATAAGAAGCCTGAGCTAATAGGCCAAGCAGTGTTGTAATTAATATGGTCTCTGTGTGATTATCTGGGTCTGAGCAGTCAGGAAACAAACAAGCAGTCTCTATGTACAGCCCTCTTTCTCATTTCTGGCTTGGAAGACTGGATACCAGGGGTCACTAGACACACAGAGTACACAGGAAGGGAGTGGATTTGGAGAAAGCTGGTTGGGGTAGGCTTAGTTAAAAAGCCTACATTAGGACAAAGATACCAGGCAATCTTCCTAAGTCAACCATCATCCTAGAGCGCTGCTTCACAGTCATGGGTCTCAGGTTTTAGTAGAAACATTTGTTAATCTTTGAGAGACTCAAAACTGGAGAATTTATCAGCATGGTTTTTTTTAATAGTCTGGAGCCCAACAGACCTGTCCAACCTTCCCCCAGTATCCCCTGAGGGCATTTCCATCTGCTGTGCCTGCTAAAGATTTTGTTGAAGAGGTAGGACAAGGAGATAGCCATCAAAGACTCACCAGCATCTATCAGGTGGTCCAATCAGCTAGTGTGGAGCCATCTCTAGGGAGACAGTGCAATAAGACAGCATAGGAAGGCATCACTGCACTGACTGGGTGGAAAATTCTTGCAGGTAAGAGGAACAGAGTAAGTGAGGTGGGAAAAGAGAGCTTGAAGTCTCAAGTGCTCTCCCCAGGTTTAATTCAGCAGGAGTCTAAAGACCCAAGGATCCCAAGAGAAAGTGCTGGGGAGTTGGGCTGGGATGCTTTAGGGAGTCCTACTTCATGATGGGGCAAAGGAAGGAGCCAGAAGGCAGCGGGCTGAAGACACGATAACGGGAAAGTGAATACATCACGAACAGACCACCTGGGTCAGAGGGAGAACAAGGTTGGATGGTAGTTAGAGGGGGTGTGAGGTGAGGAGATGCCGATGTCACCCTTTCCAGAAGAAAGAAGTTGGCAGCGGCAGGGCTCTAGAGAGGTGCAGAAGAGGCGACAAACAGAACCGAGGCCAAGGGACTTGAGACGAGGAGACGCAGAGGGGTGTGATGCATCATTTACACAAGCAAGAAATAGCCAGGTCCGCAAGGGTGTCACAGGGAAGGGACAGAGAAGCATGTTAAGAGATCTGATGGCTGCGACAATGGGACAGGAGAGGGGAGAAGCTAAAGGGGTTCAGGGTCCCTTTCTTTTTCCTTTTGAGATGAAGGCTAAAGTAAGAAAGGGAGTGTGGGCAGGTGACCACAGGTCCCCAACTTATAAGAAGCAAGGGTGTTGGGCAAAGCAAACCCTAGAGGCCAGCAAAGGGGAAGAATGGGCTGCAGTTTTGAGGTTCATGTTTCCCCTGGCACTGTTGTGAGTAGGGAAGGGAGGTGGCCACTGCCTCCCATGAAGGCTGGAGAGGGTCGGACAACTGCCCCCGGGCCTCCTCCAATGCACAGCCTAGCTTGAATACCCACTTTGCACATCCCCTAAGCACAGCACACTCCACATGCATCTGCCATGACCAAAATGGCCAACAGCACAAAGAATGCTATCTTGCAGAACAAGTGGTTTCATGAAAGCTGGGGTGCGTGGTCCATTACTGGGGCACCTATCCCTGAGGAGAGAATGAGTGGGCTCTGCCACGCACAGCTGACACAGCGTCTCCTCTAGCCAAGGCCTCAAGCTTCCTTTAGGACATGTTTAACAAAGCAACTTTTGAAAATTTCATTCATTCATTCATTTGCTCGCTCATTTGTTCGTTTAGTGTATGCTTGTTTGTATGTATGGTCTTCTCCATTTTCCCACCCATATTTTAACAAACTTCCTGATCCAATAATTACCTGATTACCTCTTCTCTGATTTATTTATTTTATGATAAACTAATTATGAAGCAAAAGAAACAGGAAAAATTTTAACATGGGGAAAGTGTGGACAAAATGTACTCTCTCAACACTAAGTTGAGTAACTTAAATTTAGCTGCAGTAACTAAAATTCCCAGATCTCCAAAGTTCCCCCGATTTTAAAAATAATAGAAACCTGGGTATAGTCCTCACCCTAGAAAAATCAATAACCTTTCATGGCTTCCAAACATGGGGACAGCAGGAGAGAACCCAGGCAGACGAGGTAGGCATGCAGGCATCCTCTCACCTGCTTTGAATTACATGATTCAATCCAGCACACATCTCCCCAGAGGGGATGTGGGATCTTCTTTAAAGAAAATGCTAAACACCCATCTGTCAGAAACAATATTGGTGTACTGAGGTGTAGAGATGGAGAACGGAACAGACCCTCCCTTGAGGCTGCTGCCTGTGAGGACTGGCCCTGTCTCTGCCAGCTGCATGTACTCATTACCCTTGATCAAGGGCACACTGCACAGCAGACAAAGCCACCCACACAGGGGACGTGGCAGTCCGTGTTCTCATGAAGCTCGCGCTCTTCTGGCAGAGCTAGTCTTAAGCATAATGGGGAGGAGAATGGTTCTAAGCAGAGACTACAGTTGGGGTACAGATCTATGTCAAGCTCTGGTTGAAGGGACAAGCCTTCCGTGTCCCCAGCCTTGAATCCTGTCTTACCCTGCTTCCTTGCCCGCAGACACATTTCAGTCTACGAAATCACATCTGTGAGTTTGTCCGTGCATCCATCACATAAGCTGCCAGACGAGGCGCTCCCTGAAGACAAAGATGGCCTGTCAGTCATGACAGATCCTCAGCATCTAGAAAATGTGTGGCACAGGGTGGGAACATGCTTCACGCTCATCATGACTAGGAGGAGGTGGCGCACACCTTTAATCCCAGCACTTAGGAGGCAGAGGCAAGTGGATCTCTGTGAGTTCAAGGCCAGTCTGATCTACAGAGAGAAACCCTGTCTGGGATGGCAGGGCAGGAAAGTATGGCATGCATGGTTGGTACTTTTATGCTTTATCTAGTTAAGCATGTACCATGTTCAACCACTGAACTTAGGATAACATACGTTACTTCATTTATGCCTCACAAAAACTCTTAAGGTGGAGAGTATGATGATAAATTTTGATTGTCAATTTGAAAAAATAAGAAACTCTTCGGTCAAATAAGGCATTTTGTACACTGTATGAAAACAAGCATTCATGAATGAGTAGGAGTAACAGATGGAGGGGATTAAGTTCTTCAAAACCTAGTACAATTCCATATAATAAACATGTAAATGTTGAGATGGTGACATTAAAGACCAGAGCAGAGTGGGAAAGGAAAGAAGGAAGGAGGGAGAGAGAGGGGGGGGAGGGAAAAAGGAAGGAAGGAGAGAAGGAAAGAGGAAAGGAAGGAGGAAGGGAGGGAGGGAGGGAGGGAGGGAGGGAGGGAAGGAAGGAAGGAAGGAAGGAAGGAAGGAAGGAAGGAAGATAGATTTATGTATGGCGGGGGCAATATCTCCTAACATAGAGTATTTGCCTACCATGTTTGTAGGACAGGGTTCTATCCACAACACTGCATACACTAAACATGAGGATACACACAGTGTAATCCCAGTACTTATGGGTAGAGAGCCCTGTGACTCACGAGTTCAAGCTCATCCTTGATTTCATAGCCAGTTCAAGGCCAGCCTGGGCTACATGTGTCCCTGCAGAAAAAAAAAGAGAGAAGGGGGTGGGCAGGGAAGGAGAGGGAAAGATGGGGACAGGGAGGAGAGGAAGGAATGAAGAAAGACCAAGGGGATTAGTGAAAGACATCTCTAGGTACATCTATGACAGCATTTCTGGGGCAATCAGATCATCACAGCTCTGCCCTAATCAACAGATTGATTTCCTTGATGAATTTAAATACATATTACTGGGAGGTGGGAAGGGGGGCCTACCCGGAGGAAGCTGATTACCGTGCTATGTTCACCAGCTTGGATCTCACCCTGTTCCCCACCTCTTGTCTGTCCATCAAGGAGTGAAGAACAGTTTCTGCCTACCACATGCTCCTACTGCCCAAGAGCATGAGTTCAAGTAACCATGGCTGGAACGCTCTGAAACTAGGAACCAAAAGAAATTTTCCCTCCCATCAGGAATCTGACCACAACGGTGCAACCTATCTAAAACAGGGAGGCACTGCCATGTCCTCCTGTCTTACAGACAGTAAACTAAAGATGACTCAAAGAACTCTTGATAGAACAGGGAAATGGAGCTGGACAGATGCTCAGCAGTTAAAAACACTGGCTGCTCTTCCAGAGGACCTGAGTTCAATTCCCAACAACCACTTGGCAGTTCATAACTATCTGTAACTCAAGTTCCAGGGGATCAGGTATCCTTGCACAGACATATATGCAGGCAAAACTCCAGTGTACATAAAAAATAATAAATCTTTAAAAAAAAAGAACAGGAAAATGAGGCCAGCTCCTATCCTTGAACCGAAACATCAAAACATCACTCTGCTCTTGCTGAGCTTATCGTGGCCAAGTATCATGCACATATGAGAACCTCAACAGTCACTGGGCTGAATACGATCAGTGCAGAAGACAGAGCACATGGAAAAGGACGTAGCCTAGAATGTGGAGAAAAGGCTAGAAGGGGCTTCATTCTGATTGGTGTGGAAGTACCCAGGCTTCCTCCCAAGCCACGGCCCAGCGGGTCTTTCTACTCAGGTTCTCTGGGAGTTACTGATAATCATCCGCCAGATCCATTCTGCTCTTCTTGGGGAATTAAGAATGTGGTGATCCCTCCAGAACCCAAATTTCCCAGACTCCTTTGCAGTGAGGGTGCGCAACTGTGGGAGAAAATAGTGCATGAAAATTCTCTATCACTTTCTTAAAAAGAAATGACTCCCCAGGACAACCTCTTCTCTTATTCCTGTTTCCTGTGAGTGATCATGAAGATATGACGTGTGCCAGCTCTGACCACACAGATGAGCACAAAACCTAGGGGAAGGTGAACAGCCAGATGGATGGGATTCCAGGCCCGCAGTGATTCTGCAGAGTGGAGTTGCCTCCCAGGCTGGGGGCAGCTACCATGGTGAAAAGAAAATACAGAGCGAACAGGCTAGCAGCAGACAGCCAATTAGGTCACCTACCACAGAAACCCCTGAGGGCAGTTTTAATGAAGATGACAGCCTCCAAAACATGAGGTGTGTGATCAAATTCTAGATGTAATTTCCATATATAATTCAGTAGATTTCTTCATAAATTCAGTAGATTCTTAGGGTATAAAGCAAAAAAAAAAAAATGTCAAGGAGACAAACCAACATTTTTAGCCTGAGTACCTGGCAGGATGGAGTAGCCATGAGCTGAGGTAAAAGAAACCTTGGGGCTAAGTCTGCTTTGGAGAAAGATCAGAAGTGAAATCCTGGAGGTGGAGCCAGATGTGGAGGTGTATGCCTGTGATCTCAGCACTTGGGAGGTGGAGATGGGATCACCACAAGCCAGAAGTCAGCCTGATATAGACCAGTGTGAACTCCACCATGACGTCATCTCAAAGAGCAAAAAGCTGGGCTGGGGAGATGGCTTGGCTCATAAAGTGCTGGCTGTTCCAGCATAATGACCTGTTCCATGCCCAGGAACACTCATTTTCAAAAGCCAGGCATGGAGACACGCATTTGTAAGCCCACTACTAGAGTAGGTAGACACAGGAGGATCCCTGGGACTCACCCAACAACAGCCTAGCCTACTTGGCAGAGTTCTAGACCAGTATGAGACCATGTTTCAAACCTTTACATGTATGTGAGTGGTCATGCACATGCACACATGCACAAACATACCTGTGCATCCCAACAAACAGATAAGAGCAGAGGTTAAAGGTTAAGGCTGTATGGGTTTGAAGTGTTTGTTGGTTTGCTTGTAGACAGTCTCACTATGTCTCCAGTTGGACTGTTCTCACTACACTAGCATCAGTATACAGGTCTGTGCTGTATAGATCAGGATGACCTAAAATTTGTAGCAATCGTTGTACCTCTGTCGCCCAAGTGCTGAGATTCCAGGCATTCAGCACCATACCCAGCAATACAACCTAGAACTGAAGCCCAACCCTGGCACTTCTCCAAGACTCTGCTCCAGTGATGTGGATCCCTCCTTGAGTTTGTGCTCTCACCTGTAAAGCGAGGGCTGCCTCAGTGAGTTGATGGTCAGATGAAACACAAGAATTTCAGACTCTTACGATGTTTGAATTTTCCAAAGGGCCCAGAACATTTAAGACCAGGAAAAAAACCTTGGCCCATCACCACGTCTGTTGAGCCCATCTCAAATCACACTGGATCCCCTCAAGATTATTAAAGTGGAGAGACAGGGTTCTCGGCTGCAGCCCCAGCCCTTTGGGGAACCACACATTTGGAGGACCATGCTCAGAATCCCTAATAATGAACACATTTCAGAGCACTGCATAATCAAGGGGAAAATTAAGAACCATGTAAAACAGGCCCCGGTTCTGTCTCCTCTTCCACATTTGATATTAGCACCCAAGGCAGGCATTGCAGGTTTGGACCACAAGTAGCTTAAATCCCATCCTCTCCCTTCACAGGTTCTGCTAACCCCTCAAGCCAAATAATCTTAAGTGAACCACACTCCCTAATTCTCCCACCACCCCAAACCAATACAATAAGTTCCTAGATTATAAACTATTGATTGTAGTTGGCTATTGTCAACCAGCTCCCAAATAAAACCACAGAGACTTATTATTAATTATGAATGCTTGGCCTTAGGATAGGCTTGTCCCTCTAGCTCTTTTAACTTAATTTAACCTGTTTCTATTCATCTATGTTCTGCCTCCCGGCTTTTTACCTTTCTGTGTGTTCTACTTTGCTGCTTCTTCCAAGTCTGGCTGGCAAGCTGGAGTCTCCCTGCCATCTCCTTTTCTTTCTTCCTTTTCCTCTCCCCAGCCTAAATTCCTCCTCCTATTTACTCTCCCTGTCCAGAAGTTCCACCTATACCTCCTCAATTGCTATTGGCTGTTCAGCTTTTTATTAGACCGATCAAGTGCCTTAGGCAGTCAAGGTAACACAGCAACACATCCTTATATAATTAAACAAATGCAACACATGCTTACATAGTTAAACAAATGTTCTGCAACATAAACAAATGCAACATGTCTTTACATAGTTAAGTAAATGCAACACATCTTTGCAAATATTCCTCAACAGTTGAGCTTCAGAGACTGACAAATACAAAACAAAGGTAAGTTGGTGCTATTCAAACCCATAAAATAGAAATCAAAGTGGTTAGAAAGTCCTAGCTCTCAACATGGGATACAGTTAATGAAGAAAAACAGAAAGGGATAGTTCTGAGCAAGGTTTTGGGATATACTTCCCAGGTTCAGCTTTTCTCTTTTAAGAAATGAAAGTAATGTATGACAAGAACTTTAAATCTTTGAAGAAAGAAACTGAAGAAGACACAAAAAAAATGGAAAGATCTTCCATGTTCTTGGGTAGGCAGAATTAACATAGTAAAAATGGCAATCTTACCAAAAAACAATCTACAGATTCAATGCAATGCCCATCAAAACCCCAGCAAAATTCTTCGCAGACCTTGAAAGAACGGTACTCAACTTCATATGGAAAAGCAAAAAATCCAGGATAGCCAAAACAATCCTATACAATAAAAGAATTTCTAGAGGCATCACAATCGCTGACTTCAAACTCTACTACAGAGCTACAGTACTGAAAACAGCCTGGTATTACATAAAAACAGACAGGAGGACCAATGGAACCAAACTGAAGACCAAGATATTAATCCACACACCTTCGAGCACCTGATTTTTGATATCAAATAAAAAAATAAAAATAATTAAAAAAATCAAATAAAAAACGTATTTAACAAATGGTGCTGGCATAACTGAATATCAACATGTAGAAGAATGAAAATAGATCTATATCTATCAGCATAAACAAAACTCAAGTCCAAATGGATCAAAAACCTCAACATAAAGCCAGCCACACTGAACCTCATAGAAGAGAAAGTGGTAAGTACACTTGAACACATTGGCATGGGAGACCACTACCTAAATATAACCCCAGCAGCACAGACACTGAGAGAAACAATTAATAAATGGGACCTCCTGAAACTGAAAAGCTTCTGTAAAGCAAAGGACATGGTCAACAAGACAAAATAACAGCCTACAGAATGGGAAAAGATCTTCACCAAACCCACATCAGACAGAGGTCTGATCTATAAAATATACAAAGAATTCAAGAAATTGGTCATCAAAAGAACAAATAATCCAATTTTAAAAATGGGGTACAAACCTAAACAGAAAACTCTCAACAGACAAATCTCAAGTTGCTGAAAGACACTTAAGGAAATGCTCAACATCCTTAGCCATCAGAGAAATGCAACTCAAAACAACTCTGAGATTCCATCTTACACCTGTAAGAATAGCCAAGATCAAAAACACTGATGACAACTTATGCTGGAGAGGTTGTGTGGGGAAAAGGGAACACTCCTGCATTGCTGGTGGAAGTGCAAGCTGGTATAGACCATTTGGATATCAGTGTGATGATTTCCCAGAAAATTAGGAAATAACCTTCCTCAAGACCCAGTAATACCACTTTTGGGTATATATCCAAAGGATGCTCAACTGTGCCACAAGGACATGAACTCAACTATGTTCATAGCAGCATTATTTGTCATAGCCAGAACCTGCAGACAACCTAAGTGCCCCTCGAAGAATGGATAAGGAAAATGTGGTACATTTACAAAATGGAGTACTACTCAGTGGGGGGGTGGGGAGGGGAGGACGACATCTTGAATTTTGCAGGCAAATGGATGGATCTAGAAAATATCATATTGAGTGAGGTAACCCAGACCCAGAAAGACAAACATCATTATGTACTCACACAGAAGTGATTTTTAAACATAAAGCAAAGAAAACCAGCCTACAAATCACAATCCCTGAGAACCTAGACAACAAATCACAATCCCTGAGAACCTAGACAACAATGAGGACTCTAAGAGGGACATACGTTGATCTAATCTACATGGGAAGTAGAAAAAGACAAGATCTCCTGAATAAATTGGGAGCATGGGGATCTTGAGAGAGCTCTGAAGGGTAGGAAAGATGCAGGGAGGGGAGCAGAGAAAAACGTAGAGCTCAACAAAAATTAATAATATATATACACACACATATATGCATATATATATATATATATATATATATATATATAACTTTTCATGATTTGTTCTTTACAAGTAAAATTGTGGGGTTGAGGGTTGATACTTAAAAAAGAAAGAAAGAAAGCCACAGAGAAAAATGAGTCAATAAAACAAGAGAGATGAAGGGCCACAGTCAGGAAGAAAGACAAATCCTATTTGCAGACAGTATGCTCATATACTTAACAGAACCTAGATGATGTCACTAAAACCCTCACAACCAAATAAGTGCTTTCAACGAGGGAGAAGGATACAAAATTGTAGGGGGAGGCTGCTTGTTCATTCCTGGCTGCCCAGAACCGAAATAACCACTCAGAAATTATGTTATTTGTAATACTGTTTGGCCAATAACTTAAGGATATTTTTAGCTAGCCCTTATATCTTAAATTAACCCATCTCCATTGATATGTGTATCACCACGTGGCACGTGACTGTGGCTTACCCAGTAAAGTTCTGTCTGGCATCCAGTGTCTGTCTCTGGCAGGACTACATGGCTTCTCCCTCACTCCACCTACTCTCCATATATATATATATATATATATATATATATATATATATATATATATATATATATATATATAAAATATCTTCCAGTCTGTCTATGTTCTGTTAAGCCATTGGCCAAAAGCAGCTTCTTTATTAACCAATAAAAGCAACACATATACAGAAGGACTTCCCACATTCCAAAATCAGTACCTTTTTCTACACCAATAAGGACGTGGACAAGAACAAATGAAAGAAGGGATCCCATCCACGAAGCTTCATAAGATACAACACCTAGGAATACAACTAACCAAGGAGGTTAAAGACCTCTGCTGCAAGGCCTTACAGACACTGATGAAAGAAATTAAAGGTAACACTGAAAGATAGAAAGGCCTCCCGTGCTCATGAAGTGGCAAAATGAAAGCTGCAAAGAATAGCTGTCTTGTCTCACGTGACCTGAAGCTTCAAATGCAATCCCCATCCAAAGTCTACTGACATTCTTCACAGAAATAAAAAAAGAAAGAAAAAAAAACCACTAAAACTCACACGGAGGCACAAAAGACCCCAACGAGCCGAAGTAATACTAAGTAGAAAGATCTGCTAGAGGCATCACAGAGCCTGACCTCAGAGGACACTACAGAGCCACAGTCTCTGAAACTGCATGGCGCAACACAGAAAGACCTGCAGGACAATGGGACAATATGGAGGATCCGGAAATAACCGGATCATAGGGCTCCAAAGTATCAAACTATACACTGGAAAAGAGACAACCTCTCCAGGCAATGAGCCCAGGAAACCTGGATAGTCACATGTGGAGTGAAACCAGACCTACAGCTCTCATCCTGCATAAACTCAAAATGGGTCAAAGATATTTCTTAATGTGTCTGAGTGTGGTGGCACATGCCTTTAATCCCAGCATTCGGGTAGCAGAAGCAGGAGGAATTCTACGAGTTGGAAGATAACAGATCTACAAATGAGTTTCAGGACAGCCAGGAATACACAGAGCCTGTCTGTCTGTCTGTCTGTCTCTGTGTGTGAGTGTATGTGCGTGCGTGTGTGTGTGTATGTGTTTGTGTGTATATGTTGTAAGACTTTTTGTGTTCCAGGTGCATGCGGGGGTCTCAGAAGCCAGAAGAGGATGTTGAGTCACCATGGATGTTCTGGGGACCAAGCCCTAGTTCTCTGCAAGAGCAGCAAATGGTCTTTACTGCTGAGCCATCTCTCCAGCACCAAGTCAAAGACCTTTATATAAGTCCTGAAACTTTGAAAGTGCTAGGGGACAGTTTAAGAAATAACCAGGAACAAGCTGGGTGGTGGTGGTGCACACCTTTAATCCCAGCACTGGAGAGGCAGAGGCAGAGGCAGGCGGATCTCTGGGAGTTTGAGGCCAGGCTGGTCTACAAGAGCAAGTTTCAGGACAGGCTCCCCCCGCCCCCACATACACAAAAAAGTGGGAGGGAAGGAAGGAAGGAAGGAGGGAAGGAGAGAGGGAGGGAGGGAGGGAGGGAAGGAAGGAAGGAAGGAAGGAAGGAAGGAAGGAAGGAAGGAAGGAAGGAAGGAAAGAAGGAAGGCAGGAAAAAACAGGTAACAGATTTTCTGTTAAAGGATCCAAGAGCACAGAAAATAATGCCAAGAACTGACCATAGGGTTCCATGAGATTAAAACACTCCGTACAGCAAAGGAAGTCATGGGCAGAGTCAAAGCTTCACCATAAAACAATGTGAACACAAACACAGCTCACACCGCTCTCGCCACAAAGGGAAAAGGGACTGTTTATATGAGAGCCATATACGAGCAGTCGTGGCCCAGGAACACTGATTCAGGTTATACCAAATACTGTGTTCCAATCTGGCCATGGTTTCATGAAGCTTTTATAGAAAACAGAACAACAACAACAAAAGCCATAAATCAAGGCAGTTTGTGAATACACTGGTGGGCAGAGGGAGAGCAGTAACGCTGAAGTGGAGACACCTCTGTCATAGACTCAGATCCTGGCTGGTGCTCAGGGTGGATTTGTATATCCCAAAGGATTTACCTCACAGTCATAAGGATGTTGAGTCACGCGCAGAGGTGTTCAGTAAATGGCAATTGAGGGAGCTAAAGATAGCCCAAGATAATTTGGCTTCCAAAATCCAACGCTCCACAATCATGGTTTTAGTCTATCAATAGCCTTGTAGAGTTTGCCACTAGTCTCCCGCTCCCCCCCCCCCCCCCCCAACCCCCCAGAACTTCAGCTCACAACAGGTAATTAGCATCTAAAATATATTAAGAGCTGGAAAAAATTAAATAGCAAAACCTAATCCAATGGTCTGGGGTACTCACTAGAAGGTTCTCTTGGCCATCAGGGCCATGCCGTGTGAAACTGCTTTAAGATTCCCTCTTAGCCCTGTGACAGTGGCTATTGTCACAAACACAAAGGACAGTTGCTGAATGAGGTCACTCAGGCCCTTAACCTCTGGAGGCAGAGGCAGAAGGAACACAGAACAGCCAGCCTAAGCGACATAGGGAGTTTCAATCCAGCCAGGGCTATGCCGTGAGACCCTGCCACAAATGCTGCTGAGGAAAGAGGAACTCTTACACAGAAATGGGCAGGTCAGATTTATTATTATTATTATTATTATTATTATTATTATTATTATTATTACAGAAGTCAGTACGGAGTGCCATTAAAATAAAGTAAAATTAAAAAACACACAAAACCAAACAAACAAACCCCAAAATTATTTGATCCAGATATACCATTCCCCAAAGACCCCTAGCACATCCATGTTCGCTGATGCATGAGTCACAAGAGCTAATAAATGGAAGCAGCCTAGACATCCACCAATGAATGACTGGATAAAGAAAATGCGGGATTTTACTCAGTTGTAAAGGAAAAAATGAAATTATGGTATCTGAATGAAAATGGATAGAATTAAAGATCGTCAGTGAAACAGACAAGACTCAGGAAACAGACGTCTTTTGTTTTCTCTCATATGTAAATATGCATTCGTGTGTGTGTGTGTGTGTGTGTGTGTGTGTGTGTTGAAAAGGTGAGAACTTAAGGAAAAGCGAAAGAGAGAGAGAGTTATGGAATAGATGTGTGTAATGAATACAATTAAAATGCAATGATATATATGTATGAAAACTCCATAATGAAGCCCCTTAGTTTGTATGCTTTCAAAATTAATTAAAGGAACAAAAGGTGCCAGGATTAATTGAACTCTAGCCTTATGCAGCTATGTGACAACTAGGAAACCCAGATTAACAAACTAAACTCCTGTAAAACCTTAGAAGACATTCTGCTATTTTCTTTACTTGAGTGCATATTTCTCAAATTATGAAGTTGTAGCACAAATAATAAAAACCTAGAGACAGGTATTGGGGTTCAACCTGAAAATCAGAAAAGCAAAGCAGCCAAGACACTAGAGAGCTCTTACCTCTACCAAGGCTCAGACAAACAAAGGGGCGGTCCTGTGCTCAGTGTGATTGCAGACTCAGTGCTCTCCACCAGACCTCAGACTGCAATGAACTCCTGTCTCCTCCTGCCTTACAGTCTCTCTCCTCCGCCCAGCCATACCACTCCTGTCTCCACCTCCCTAGTGCTGGGATTAAAGGCCATGACTCCTGGGAACACCTTTGTGTGAGTTCTAGTTCTCTTTTTAGACAGATTCAGTCTCGTGTAGCCCAGGGTAGATTTGAGTCCTGGATTGAAAGGTGTGTGCCACCACTCCTGGTTCTGGGGGCTTAGCTCTGCACTCTGATCTTCAGGCAAGCTTTATTTATTAAAAGACAAAATATCACTACAGTGAAGTTTGTAGATGGCAGTGGTATCTTGTTGCAATGTCAAAGGATGGGACACACCTACCTACAGAGGTTGGTGAAGACTCAGCGACACTCATTACAACTCTGTCTACTTCATCCTGAACCTATGGCAAGACGACACTTCCCGTCTTCCGTACTTCCTGAGCCTGGCCAGAGGAAAATGGGATGAAGTGTCAGTGCACAGCCTGGGCTATACGACTCCTCGTGCGGTGAGTACCAAGCTCTTCTTTGTACAAGGTCTTGGAAGCTGCAGCCTGTGGACCAGAGAACCACAGTATGCAAGGAACCTGGGAGTGGGAATCCCTGCTCAGAAGAGAAGGGTGTGCTAACAAAGCAATCCTGAAAACCTATCAAATGCGGATCAAACCCTGGCATTTTAGTGTTAGCTGCAGGTGGCACAGCTCCAATCATATCTCAATTTTCCCATATAGCCTTCACTTTGATGGTTGTAACCACTTCATTTTCACAAGACCAAGCAAAAAGCTGTAAATAGGTTATCAGAGTAATCACAATCAAGAGATTATGGCTGGATTAGTCCTTTAAGGGTCATCCACTACCTACACCTCCTCCCTTGCTATTGGCCATTCAGCTTTTTTTATCAGACCAATAAGATGCTTTAGGCAGGCAAGGTAACACAGCAACACATCTTTACATAATTAAACAAAGGCAACACATCTTTGCATAGTTAAACAAATACTCTACAACAATAAATTACATCAGACATCACTGTTCTCATTTATTTAGCTGTTTATCCAGCCAAGCCAAACATGGCATTGACTTTAACTCATATTTTGTGTGCGTAGTATCTAATTTGTGTGTACGCATGTGTGTGTGCAGGTGTGCACACAGAGACATGAAAGGAGGACATCAGGGATCCACTTCCATCACTCTCTTGCATTTCCTTGTGATAGGGTCTCCCACAGAAGCTGGAGCTTGCAGATTCCGGGCTAGGGTCACAGCCAACAATTTCCAGGAAGCTGCCAAGCTTCACCTGCCTCCCTGAGCACTGGAGCTGCAAATAACTACACCTAGCATTATACAGGAAATCCGCTGTCAGGTCCCAAGCTTTGCACAGCAAATGCTGTTACACACTGAGCCATCTCCCCATTCCTTTATTCAGAGTATTATGCACTGAGCCATCTCCCATTCCTTCTGTTCAGAGTATTATGCACTGAGCCATCTCCCATTCCTTCTGTTCAGAGTGTTACGCACTGAGCCATCTCCCATTCCTTCTATTCAGAGTATTACGCACTGAGCCATCTCCCATTCCTTCTGTTCAGAGTTTACTACCCCACACAGATATCTATTAATACTGATGAAATGTGAAACTGGATAAGATGCCAAGAACCAAAAGAAGTAACAGGCAGGCATCCAGGGTCTTTTCTGTACAAGGCACTATTTCAGTGACCCGAGGAGACACTAAAATAGAGTACAAGCAATTCACAAGTCATATCTGGGGAGATACTGTTTCCTTGTAGATGTGATCTTACCCTATCCTCAGCAAGGCTAATTTGTGCGTCTCAGGGAAGGGATAAAAAAAATAGGGAGAAAATTTTCTTCAGAGTTTACATCCTGTTGGGAATGAAAAGACTCTTGATGTAGGTGGGTTTTCTATCTGTTGCTTTCATTGGTTAATTAATAAAGAAAATTGCTTGGCCTGATAGGTCAGAACATAGGTGGGTGGAGTAGACAGAACAGAATGCTGGGAAGAAGGCAATGAGTCAGTTGCCATGACTCTCCTCTCCGAGACAGATGCAGGTTAGGATCTTTCCCGGTAATCCACCACCTCGTGGTGCTACACAGATTACTAAATGTGGGTTAAAGCAAGATGTGAGAATTAGCCAATAAGAGGCTGAAACTAATGGGCCAGGCAGTGTTTAAATGAATACAATTTGTGTGTTATTATTTTGGGTGTAAAGCTAGCCAGGCCGGAGGCTGACAGGAACGCAGCCCGCCGCTCCTTCTACAGACTCTGATAATTAACACTCTGGGTAAATACACCAAGGAGAACACAGCTACCCAATATGGTAGACAAAAGTCACACACACACCCCAGTTGCATCCCGCCTCCTACCTCCCCCACACCCTCTAGCATACCCCAGAGGCTTTGAATAGGATGAGCTCCAGGGAAAAGGAAGTAGCAGGGAAGATTCTAAGCAGGATTTGAGTACCTTGAGTAGGCCAGGAGAGCCCCAGGAGTCTAAAGGAGAGAAGCAGCACTACAGGAAAATGTGGACCAAGGCAGTGGCCGCCCATGGGTCCTGTAGACAGAGACTGGACTGGGTGATATCCATTCTAGAAGATGCCATCTGAGAGATGCTCTCTGGGGACTCAATACACTCAGGGGCTGTGGAGATGAGAGTATTAGATGGTGTAGCAGGGCTTTAAGACAGGTGGAGGAATCTGGCTACCACAGGTAGGTAACAGAATATCAAAAGGTCACTCTGTGATATGAGATGAACAAACTGTGCCTTCAGGACACACAGCTAGCAAAGAGGAGCTGGAGGAAAGAGAAGAAGTGAATGAGAGGGCAGCAACCCAGACACAGGAAAGACTGAAAATGTAGCAAGAGTCACTGGAAGTGAGAGGGATGCTACAAACAGAGGGCAGGCAGTAGCATGCTCCTACAGCACCCGCACTCAAGAGGCTGAGGCAGGAGGATGACAAGTTTGAGGCCAATTTGTGCAATACAGAGAGATCGTATTTCAAACTCTCTGCCAAAAAAAAGGAAAAAGAAATTATACATGTGAATGTTACCTCAATAAAAGATAATAAATGCCCTGATGGAGGAGAGTTATCTGTCTATGTTACTTTCATTGGTTAATTAATAAAGAAAACTGCCTTGGCCCTTTAAGAGAACAGAAAATTAGGTAGGCGGAGTAGAACAGAACAGATGCTGGGTAGCACGAGTGGGGAGATGCTTTCAGGCAGTCGCCATAGTGAGTCCCATGCTTCTCCTCTCCGAGATGGATGCAGTTAAGATCTCTCCTGGGACGTGCTGTAGAGAGATGTCCTGTTTCGGCAATAGCGGCAGAGAAAATGCTGAGGTCATTTTAAAACGCGCTTCCCTGGTGCTGTGCCACCAGTGCGAACTCTGGCTATAAAGCATTTCAGTGGCTTTTATGGGCCTGGATATTTGTGTTCCTGCTTGGGATAGGAAGGAGAGTGCACTGAGACCGGGCCGATGGCTCCCTGCTCCCTGCCTGCACCTGAGCAGATGGCGGAATCAGGCTTAGGCGGAGCGGAGAACATGGCGGATTTCTTGCCACCATACAGAGAGATGTTTTCAGACTGTGCAGTGCTCTGTGTCTCAGATTTGGCTGTAACTTGTATGAAACAGTGTTTCTGTGCTGGCATGCTCAGTCTCAGAGTTAAAGTGCTGAGTGCGGCTCCTACCTGGCAGCCCCAGAGCTAGTAGAAAATGGTACATCCTCCATTTTGAATTGGAGAGAGGTGGAGCCAACATCCAGAACAGTCCAGCGGCTCTGCAGCTCAGAGGTGCAACTGATTCAGAGTCACAAGCGGCTCCACCATGTTGGACTGGGCGTGGCAAGCTCACAGTACCTGTTTTTGACCTAGGAATGTCACAGCTTAGAGTCTTAAGAGCTTAGCGATGTAAAGGCACAAATCAAACATGTTTCTCGACAGTAGAAGAATTACAGATTCACAATAGGACAGATTCAGACATAAAAGACTTTTAAATGAGTCACAATGTTGGATGAATGTATGTAGGCTTGAGAGAGAAGAAGAAAATATAAAAAATAAAGTTAATGCCTTAAAAAAGGGTAAAGTCTTTAAAGAGACAGAGTACAGATAGTTATAGATTAAAAGAAGTAAAGTGATAGAGTAAAAATAAGCCACGTAAAAATGGAAAATTCACAGAGAGTCTGGATTATGTATTTTATTGTGTTTCTTCTTTGAAATTTTTGACTGTAAAGGAGCTAAGTACAGAGAGACATTTCATTATATGGGCTGCCAGGCTAGACCAGAATGGACATCTTAATGGTATGACTTCAGAATTTGGATCCTAAGAACATGATGCTTTGGAAAGAGTTTCTTCTTTTTGTTTTCACAGAGGATGAGACTCTGTGGATTGCTTCTATTCCAATATGGTATGATAGACCACGCCCTCCTGAAAGGTTGCTGTGAACACCCTCAAAAAATTACGTTACTTCGCTCAACTGCCAACTGAGATGAACCTGGCAGACAGGTTATACCATGAAAGACCTAAATAACAACACCCCCACTCAGCAGGAAGCAGTTTGGAGAGAAAAAACTGCGCCCATTTTCCCAAATATTGTTTATAAATGTTCTTTTACATTTAAAGGGGGATGTGATATAGAGATGAATAATTTGCAATGGTATGGATTTTTAAGGTCAATTTGTTATATGTGTATGTATTTCTAATCTTGATTAAGCTATTGTGATTGTGTAGTTCATTTAAAAATGTAATGTATAATTAGGAAATATAGGTTGTTAATGGATAATCATCGATAATAGTCAAGCTTGTAGTCATGTTAGTTAGATTTTCTAGATATGCATAGATATATTTCAGTTAGGCATTCTTCATATCTTTCAAAGACTGCAGAATATTGGCATTTAATGTTTTAATTACTTAGGGTTTTTCATGACAATGAGACACGTCTGCTTCCTGGCAGCACCATCTACTTCGAGAGGAAGATGGGCATCGACGAGGCTACTTATGGAGTTTGTTAGCCATTTGGGCAAGAAAACTGCTCTTGCCTGGAACTGTTGCACAAACTGGACACAAGGAACCCACAGAAAGAGGACTGCTGAACTTGCCCTAAAGGTGAGATGGTCTTTTGGGGTTCCTGATTCATTAAGAGTCTGCAAGACGTTCTGCAGGACACAGCAGAAAGTGACTGAACTGTCCTTGGAATTTCCCTGCTTCATGGAAATGTCTGCTGGACACTATGGGCCTGAAGGCCAAAGATGGCTGCCCCAACGGTACAGAGGAACCTTTGGGTGACTGTCCAGGCAGCGAATTGTCTATGTCATTTCTAGAGGTTGACAGTTGCATATTTCTTGTTTACTTAGGTGTATTATACCTTCTGGAGTCTTTGATGGAGCTGAAGAATAAATAGATAGTTATAGCTTCCTCAGTTATGATAAAGATAAAATATATTTAATATTGTAACTGTAATTTTTGCTTGATAACTGTTTTGTTATATGTAATTTTGCTATGTTAAAGTTGAAGCCTTTCTTTTTTGTTTAACAGAAAAAGGGGAAATGATGGAGGAGAGTTATCTGTCTATGTACTTTCATTGGTTAATTAATAAGAAAACTGCCTTGGCCCCTTTAAGAGAACAGAAAATTAGGTAGGCGGAGTAGACAGAACAGAATGCTGGGTAGCACGATGGGGAGATGCTTCAGGCAGTCGCCATAGTGAGTCTCCATGCTTCTCCTCTCGAGATGGACGCAGGTTAAGATCTCTCCTGGTAAGCCACACCTCGTGGTGCTACACAAATTACTAAATATGGGTTAAAGGAAGATGTGAGAATTAGCCAATAAGAGGCTAAAACTATGGGCCAGGCAGTGTTTTAAAAGAATACAGTTTCCGTGTAATTATTTTGGGTAAAGCTAGCCGGGTGGCGGGACACAGCCCGCTTCCTTCTACAATGCCCTCTGAAACATATATTAATCCATAGAAATTCTTTTGTAAATGCAGATTCTGAGCCACTGAGTGCTTGCTGCTTCGTCTAGAGGACCAGATCCCAGCAGACATGCCAGAGTGTTTCCAGAAGTCTGTAACTCCAGCTTTGGAGGATCTGATACCTTTTTCTTGTCTCCCTGGGCATCTGCACACATAAGCACATGCCCATACACAGAAACACACATATGCATAATCAAGACTAAAATAAAACTGCTTTAAAACTGCAGATTCTGATTCAGGCAGTCTGGGCAGGGCACGGGATTCCAACAAAGCCTTCAGGGGTGATGATGATGAAGATGGTGGTGATGGTGATGCTGGTGGTGGTGATGGTGATACTGGTGGTGGTGATGGTGATGCTGGTGGTGGTGATGGTGGTGATGATGATGAAGATGGTGGTGATGGTGATGCTGGTGGTGGTGATGGTGATGCTGGTGGTGGTGATGGTGATGGTGATGGTGGTGATGGTGATACTGGTGGTGGTGCTGGTGGTGCTGGTGATGCTGGTGGTGGTGATACTGGTGGTGGTAATGGTGGTGATGGTGATGCTGGTGGTGGTGATGGTGGTGATGGTGATGGTGATGCTGATGCTGGTGGTGGTGATGCTGGTGGTGGTGGTGGTGGTGATGCTGATGCTGGTGGTAGTGGTGGTGGTGGTGGTGGTGGTGATGCTGATGCTGGTGGTGGTGATGCTGATGCTGGTGGTGGTGATGGTGATGGTGGTGCTGCTGGTGGTGATGGTGGTGCTGGTGGTGGTGATGGTGATGCTGATACTGGTGGTGGTGATGGTGGTGCTGGTGGTGGTGATGGTGGTGCTGGTAGTGGTGATGGTGATGCTGATACTGGTGGTGGTGATGGTGGTGCTGGTGGTGGTGATGGTGATGCTGGTGGTGGTGATGGTGGTGCTGGTGGTGGTGATGGTGGTGCTGGTGATGGTGATGGTGATGCTGATGCTGGTGGTGGTGATGGTGGTAGTGGTGATGGTGGTGCTGGTGGTAGTGATGCTGATGCTGGTGGTGGTGATGGTGGTGCTGGTGGTGGTGATGGTGATGCTGGTGGTGGTGATGGTGACGCTGGTCAGGCAACCACAATCGAAAGCAGCAAATGACTGGAGGCATTCCTGTGCCTCCCAGGAATGACACGCACGTGTCTAGTAGAATATACAAAGATTTTGTATAATGTATGCCTGTGGGAAGCAGCCGAGCTACTAGTTAGGAAAAATTCCAGGTGAGGAGAGGGTATTGTGGTTGTCGGGGAGAAATGTTGCATGATGGGTACGCATCTCCCTCGCCTTAAAGCGCTGTGCTGTGCTGAGGCCATTACTCCTCAGACAACTTGACAGGGAGGTATGTGTGTTCTCCCCCCTGTCCCAGTGAGGACACTGTGGCTCAGAGAGATTGCCCAGGGCCACACAGCTTAGGCTTGTATGAGTAAGTACTAGAATCAGCGAACTCAGGTCTTCATGGCCAGTGAGCAGCTCTGGCCAGTGTGCAGCAGGCTGGGGTATCTGCGTTCTAATTGCTCAATGCTGCCGCTCTGCTACCATTTTTTCCCCCTCACAGAGCTCCGCGCAACATCTTTGCCCAGTAGTATGGGGATTCGAATTCACTCAATTCTGTTTTAATAGATCTGGTATGTGCACACCCATTTCCAAGAGGGCAAACTGCGTTTTATCAGAACTACACAATCGGGATTCAGTGTTCACATCTCCTAACTCCAGATTCAAGCCCATCTGCCCTGATGCTCACTGAGGAGGCATTGCTAACACACAGACTTTGTCCCTAAGGCTGAGTAACTTCACACCATTTGCGGGACACATGCCCCACCCCAACCCCTCACTCTGCTCTCGGTCTGGCAGACACATGCTAGAGTTTAAAACCAATCCAGAGTTTAACCTGCAATCTTGGTGTCCGTTGGTGGCTAATATAGCTGTAGTATAATTGAAAGAAGTGCATCAGACCACGGGCAGGTGTAGCCAAGCCAACAAGAAACATGCGCTATACGTCCTGGTCTTCTGGAACTGTCCACCCCTAGATCATATATGAAATTGTATGCAGAATGCCGCAGAGCCTTCTCAAGACCAACCTTTGTTTCAGATGTCACAGCAAGGAAGATGCTATAAATAACTCATGGCAGCCAATCAATCATTTTGCTTTGTTTTGTAGCCAAGACCTGTTCATACGGCACTACAACCAGCGCCTAAAATACTGTTATTTTGCAAGGAGAGCATTCTAGAAACAAGGGATTACGTGTCAGACAAATGGCACTCCAGTTTCCAGCCTCCATCCCCTTTAACGCTAAACATGGTATTTTAGAGTCATGACTACTTTTCTCTTCCACCAGAGGCCAGGTTCTCTGACTGCCCTTTCTTGTCAATCCCACTGCTCTCTCCTTCCTCCCCTTTCCTGGTTTCCTGGGTAATTTCTATGCATGCTTTGGCCTGCACCCCTCTCTTTCCTGCCTAGCACGACATGACAGGGAGAGCAAGATTCTCCTGTCTCCTCCAATGGAAGACTCCAGGCTCTTAACAAAGCCTGCCTGTCTCACACAGGATCTCACTGGGCAGCACTCCAAAGAGGAGCTACAAGACATCCACAAGGGACGGGTGGGACCCAGAAAGACCTCAAGCTCTGCTGTACGCCTGCTACCTCTCCAGGAGACGGGTGAGGAACTGCAGTGATGTGAAGTCACGCTTTATGACAGGGTGGGTTTAGCCCTCAGATCTGAGCAGAACTCTACACCACTGCTAGGTTGGGACTTCCCCAGGGTGGGGAGAGTGGGGGGAGCAATGAACCAGTAGTGGTGGGCACCATCTCCAACCAAGGACAGAAAAGGGGGGCACTTGAAGGAAGGAAGGAAGGAATGGCTCCCATATAAATGTCAGTAAGTATGCCCAGGTCTCAGCTCAAATGGCTCCTCAGCCTACTGGGATGGAACCCTGACACACCAAGGGATGATCTCTTACTTCTCTTAACCCCCAACACAAGACCAAAAGTCTGGAGAGAACAGGAGAGAGAAGATCCTCTAAGGCAATTGGGATCCTGGCTCTGACACCACACATGGAGACTGAGAGAAGTTCATCCAAGGCTTTGAGGACCTTACAGTGACTTGAAATCTGCACATGCCCCCTTCATCATTCCACACACAACACGTCAGGTGACCGCGCTGAGGAGCAGCTGCATTCCTTACTTAGTCCGTGTCTAGAAGGGTCCCTGGGGAAGGCAAGAGTTGAGGCCATCCCAACTCAACCCCTGGACAACACAGCCTCGGTGTCTCTCAATTTAAACCACTCTGTTATTCTTTATAGCTTTACTAGGGCTTCGCTGAAAAAACGAAACTATATATATTTACAGAGTCCCCCGGGTGATGATTTGATGTACGCACATGCTCTGTGAGACGAGGACCCGTTTGAGTCAGTGAATACAGCCATTACCCAACATGCTTTTCCTTCTCAGGGTAAGAATACTAGGGTCCGTTCGCTAACCTCGTCATAGCAGTACTGTCCATTGCCGCCATACCACACTGCGCTTACCGTGCGAATCATTCACCCAGAGCTGGGTGTGCCCAATGCTTAAACCACAATCTCCCCAGCTCTCACCCCCCACTCAGAAGCCCAACACTGCATTCTACTATTTCTGAGTTTGTTTTTTCTCCTTTGATAAGGTCTCATGTAGCCCAGGCTGGCCTCAGACCTGATATGCAGCCAAGGATTATCTTGAACCCCTGATGCCTCCAGTCTCTACCTCCCTACTATTGAGACTGCAGGCTTACGCCAGCACGCCTGGCTTGTGTGCCGCTGGGACTGAGACTCTGAATTTTCTCTAAGCCTTAGGGTTTTGATTCCAGCTTTGCCCAAAGAACCTGAAGAAAAGTCAGCCTTCCTCTGCCTTCCTCCTTCCTGGGTATTTCAGGCAAGCGAACCATGTGGGTCCTAGTGGTTGCGTCTGCCTTCGAGCCCTAGAGCAACCGAAGCCCCCTCCCTGCTTCCCCCACAGCTGCTAGCCTTTGTCTATCAAAATAAATCCCAAATCATTTGTCACATCAAGACAGACTCACATATCAGCACATGTGGGGTGAGGCTAAGGACGGACAGCAGGGGCACGTCACCTCAAAGGCAACAACGGCTGATAGGCACAAGCGGTTGTGTTCACGGAAGGACATGACCCCAGAGTCCCTGACATGCCACTCAAACCAAAACTCCATGGCACCATCTCCCCTTCCCTGCCTACCTCACTGTGACAGTTCCCCTCCACGGCACCTCTCTCCTTCCCTGCCTGGCTCACTATGACAGTTCCCCCCAGGGAAAGAACTGCCTCTGCCCAACCACCTTCTAGTCACCCTCGCACAGTCCATCCTCCAAAGAACACTACGGTAGTTGCCACAGTGTTTGACAAAATGCTGCATACAGAATGTTTAAAAATAGTAACCAAAACCGAAATGTATACCTTGAACAAATCATCCCAACAGATGGGATTAGAGCATTTATTATCCTTCTCCTTCTCTGGTCTGGGACTTTCAAGCACTCTGCTTCCAGCGGGCCAGGCTGGAGCTGTTTGATGGTACCTCTCTGACCAATTACATACTAATTAAAGACCTCGGTGCGCTGGAGGCAGCAGCTTTGCATATGGATTTTAATTACTGGCCCTATTTTGCCAAGAAAACACAAAAAGGCTTTTTCTGGCTGGATGCGGAGGTGTAGAGTGAACACATGGCTTCCATGGGACGGGAGGGTAGGGGTGTACCCAAAGCAGGAAGCCCAGCAGACACCCACCCCCCTCCACCCCCAGTTACCCCCACCTCTGCATCTTCCCGTGAGCCTGTGTACCAGCCTGTATCCTAAGCCCTTCATGTAATGTCTCAGGAACAAAGGGCATTCTCAGTAGACCTGGCACAGCCATCCTGACTGCACATATCCCTGGGCTGTCTCCGAATGGACTACTTTTTCACACCCTGTGGCCCGTCCCTTGATTTGGGACCAAAGCCTTTTGTGTCTCTTCCCCTACTCATAGTCTCACCGATCCTGGGGTGGGGGACCCATAATTAACTTTCCGGTACCCAGAACCCATTCCTCTGTCTCTTTCTGAGTTAGCCATCCTTGCCAGTGTGGAAAGCTGAGGCAGGAGTATGCCTCAAAGCAGGAGATGTGACTAATGAATGCATGACCAACCTGCACAAGTAAGCCCTCCTGCCCTGGGGTTTGTCTCAAGGATGGGTACTTGATCCAAGTCTGGCACTCCAGAACGTGGGACCAGTCCACACTTTTTGGGATGGGCCCGCCAGTCAGGGCATTGGGGCCACTGACTCTCCCACCCGGGGCTTTAGCCGGCCCTCAGGCCACAGCAGCTGCTGCTCATTGCTCCCCGGCTGAAAAACCTCAGTCAACACAAGTCAGCACTACCCACTTGCACCACTTTGGGGAAGACACGTTATCTCTCCGAGTCAGGGTGAACAGTATCGTTCACAGTTGTCATGGAGAAGAAGAGATCTGAAAAGAGGCATCCCAAGGGAAGGCAGACCTGAGAAAAGAAAGAAGGAAGCTACCAGACTGGGCAGTTGTCCTCATGAACAAGGCCATTCCGGAAAGAATCCACTCAGAACGTTTTTAAGGACTATAAGTTAATAAGTTATTTTTGTGTTTGCATTGGCTCCAGTTGGGCTTCCTATCAATTTACAAATAAAATCATCCTGTCTGGCAAAAATAAGATTGGAGGCAAGAGTTAAAATTGTACAGCCCTACAAGGACCACACTCGAAACTGCCTCCGAGGCTAGAGGTCGTGACCCGAGCCAAACAACGCAGAACTGGCAGAGCTGTTGGAGACAAAGCTTCAGCCCCACCGCCTTTGCCAGCTGGTCCTGCACAGGTGTGCAGACGAAGGCCGATAAAGGCCAGACGTCCCACAGCAGCCAAGTGACAAATTCATCTTCTCTTTTACTGTCTCATGTGTAGCTGGGGCTCCCTAAGGCTTAGCTGTAGACTGAACACTGTAGACCTCCCTCTCAAATGTTTGGCTGATTGAAAGCCTCTTCCCTTTCTTTGTATATGACTGGCACCTCTTCTCCCTCTTCTGCCCCCCTGCACGGATGGCCTCCACCTCCTGCGACAGCCTCTTTCATTGCCTTGTTTGATTGACACTTAGCAGCATCCCGGTTCCTCCTGCTCACAAGCCTGCCCTTTCGGTTGCTCAAAACCTTTTCTTCTTGAATCTATGCCTCCTACAGACACGGAAGAACTCTACACCACTCACATCCTTTAACTTCAAGACATCAGTCACCTGCCCATCCTTCTCCATCCTTCTCTGTTTTCACAAGTTAGCTCAAATACATTAAAACAGCTGTGCTTTCTTACACCTGCCCACAAGTAACCCTCCCCCCCACTTCTCTAAAATCAATTTCTCAGAATTTACTAATCTTTATCTGGTTAACAGGTGTTTCTTCCTATGGTTAGAATCTCAGCTGCCTGAAATATTTTTAGTTTCTCAGAGACGGGGTTCTCAGGCTGGCCTCCAACTCCTAGGGAAAAGCAATCCTGCCTTGGCCTCCCCAAATGGCTGATATGCACCACCAAAACCTAAGGTACATGAACATTTCCTAAAGACTCAGAGTGGTGCCGGGCGGTGGTGGCGCACGCCTTTAATCCCAGCACTCGGGAGGCAGAGGCAGGCGGATCTCTGTGAGTTCGAGACCAGCCTGGTCTACAAGAGCTAGTTCCAGAACAGGCTCTAAAAAAGCTGCAGAGAAACCCTGTCTCGAAAAAACCAAAAAAAAAAAAAAAAAACTCAGAGTGGTCGTAGAAAGTGCATTTAATTGTCTATTTCCTGCAGACTCCTTAGGTGACATGCTCAGTTATTTTTGCTTCCTGTGACTAAATTTCCCCATTTCTGTGACAGATTAATGCTATTTGCCAGCGTTTAATGTTAGCCAAGATCTGCTAATTCACAGATGGCAAGCTTCATGCAAACGTGAAACAAGGGTACTACTCTCTGGAACCCAGCGTGCAGTTGGAAGCCCTCAAGATGGCACTAATTATTTTACATTCCTGTCAGAGCGTCTGTGGATTTCCAGGTTGTTGGAGAAAGATCTGGATGAGACTCACACAACTTGTTTCCTGTCCAGGTGAGACCGTATATTAGGATGTTGAGCCGGGAAAGGGGCAGGGGTGATTCAGATATAAACAAGTGATATCTTTATCATATGAAGCCCCCCTTTTGCCAAACTCTGCAATTTCTCATGAGTAACCTTATTTAATTGGACAGTGTCTCTATTACCAGAAGTTATTCTGGGGTGAGAAACAGGATGGAAAAAAATATTTACATTAGGTCCAAATTCTAGCTTCTCTTTATATCACTATCGCGATTAACATGACTAAGGTTATCTCTCTACTACAGATCTTCTTCTGACAGAATATTCCGCTTCAAAGTGACAATTTATTCTGACGAACAATTGTAGCCTTTCCCAGGCTGGCATCTTTAACTCCCTGGGGGACCAACTTGCATACCCTCACACACCTCCAGTGCCTCCTTTCCTTTCTCTTCTGGCCAACATTGCAGCCGTCATGATGACACGCTCCTTCAAGAGTCTGAGATCTGGCTTCTGGAAAGGACAGGTGACCCAACCCTGCAAGTGTATGGCTGTCGGCTTCCCAGTGCGTGTTAACTGCTGCAGAAGGAGTCGAGGAAAGAAGGCAGGGGAGACCCAGACTCTTCATCACCGCCTTCTCTACTACTAAGCGGAGATATTTGCTCACTGGACATACATGGCCTGGAGTCAAATATCAGAACACCGTGTGACCTTCATGGCTCATTCAGAAAGGGCAGTGACCTGTCAAGCGTGTGTATGCCACTGTTTTTGTTCGATCCATCACTCCAGCCCATCTTGCAATGTCACCTTCCAAACAAGAATTGCTGCCTTAGCTCTGACCTGTGGCCCTGCTTTCCAAATGGTCAAAACCAAGAAGTGGACTTTCTCCTAGCCCAGAAATTTTCAATCTGTCATCTATGGACCACCTGTAGCAGACTTTCTGGGGTAGCTAACAGAAATGAAAGGTCCTTGACCTGCTTCAGTGTGGCCGCTAAACACACTAAAACCTAAGGGACACCGATCTGAATAGTCTTCAATGTGCCCCCAGTCTAGAAAGGGCTGGGGTGGGAGTGGGGTCTTCTTCCTTATGCTTCATCCACTCTCCTACGATCCCAGTGATCTCATGGGGTGCCTCTTCTTTTACTTCCAAGTCTCCCGGGCAACCTTTATCCTAAAATAAGACTAGATTCAGGAACCTGGCTGCAGGGTTCCTGAATGACCGTGAGGAAATACTTGAAGCGTGCACTGAAATCCTACCAGAGAGAAGATCCAGTGAGCCTTCGAGGAGACAGAACCAGGCTGTGCTGGATCCTGATCCCTCCCCATTTGTTCCATATTAATCTTCATACTAAGGCCACACCCACATCGACACAGCATGGCCAGTGAATTCCACAAGAGCAGAGTGGGCTACCTATCTCCATGCAAATTCAGGCTTAATGAGAAGACAGCAGCTGGCAACCAGGGTGACAGGGACGTCAAACTCACTTCTTTCTCTTTCTCCTCCTGTTCGGCCACCCCACACCCGTGCTGCTCAGTTTACTCCCCTTACTTGATCAACTCTTGCACCACTGTTTGAGAACTTTCTACTGTCCCTTTTGTGTGACTTTAGCCAAAATCCATTTGATTACAGCTGTATTATTCAGTTTCTCTTTTGTGCCTTTATTCTTTTCTGATTAAGAAGTAGAAAATTGTCCTCCCTGGTCATAAGGGCACAATCTGTTTGCTGTGACGTGACAGTTAGAACCGACACCTACGAGGGCTTGCCGTTGAACAGCTCAATCTCCTTCCAGGTACTTCTTCACATAGGCCTCTTTCTTTCTCATTAATTAATTTATTTATTTTTATGCCATGTGGTTATTTAGCTTGCACGATGTCTATGCACCACAGTCATGCCTGGTATCTGTGTAGTTCAGACAAGGTTCCAGACTCCTGAGACCAGAGTTACAGACAGTTGTGAGCTACCACGTGTTGTAGGATATTTTACTCTTTTGGCTTTTTGAGGAGCCCACCAACCAGCTCCCAAATGAATCACACGGATTTATTATGATACTTATGAATGCCCAGCCTTAGCATGGCTTGTTTCTTGCCAGCTTCTCTTATCTTAAATTATCCCGACTACCTTTTGCCTTTGGGCTTTTATCTTTCTCTATTTCTGTATACCTTACTTACTTCTTTCTCCATGACTTGCTGTGTAGCTGGGTGGCTGGCCCCTGATGTCCTCTCGTTCTCTTGCTCCTCTTTCTCTCTTTATATTCTCTGCTTGCCAGCCCCGCCTAGCCTTGCTTCATCTCTTTATTAGGACCATCAGGTGTTTTAGACAGGCAGCTCATCACAGCTTCGCAATTAGTCAAACGCAGCATAAACAAAAGTAACACACCTGAAGATAATATTTCCCAATAGCCATGTGTGTACTGGGAACTGAACCTGGGTCCTCTGAAATAGCAGCTAGTATTCTTATCAGGACCATCTTTCTAGCCCCTCAATCAGTCCCCTCGAAGCGGAATGGACCGGGACCCCTAAGGATACCATACTCCTTAGTTGCTTACATCCCTGATGTAAAATGATGTGGTATCTGCATTCATCCTTTTGTGCTATAAATTTCTCATAATACCCAACATGAGGTAAATGCTACTAAATTATTATGCTGTCTTGTTTAAAAAATGACAAGGGAAAAAGTTGGTGTGTTTTCAGTCTAGATTTAATTTTTTTCTGAATGTTTTCCATCCACAGTCGTCTGAATCTGTGTTGGTGGGAGCCATGGATACGGAGGGCTGACTGTACTATTTTTATCACCTCCAGAAAAGTGCTGAGGGCTGTCTGATCACAGGTCTGGAATCAAAACCCCTGGTACCCCTTCTCTCTGCCGCTGATGGTGATCTTTCCCACTGTGGTTGTCTGGTACCACACAAGTAACTGTCCCTAAGTCCATACTCACAGCTGACCTAAGACAAGCCACGAGGAGAGTGGGCGTGTGGTCAGCCTCACCACCCTGGGCTCCTGGTCCCTCGACCAACCCTCTGCCTTCTGCAGGCTTAGCCCGGCTGGCCCCTTGCCACATGGTTCCCCATATCTAGCCGACACTTCCTCTCAGGATAATGCATGCCGTCTTCAAGTCTAGCTTTCTTACGAGCATCCTTGCCACAACAAGTCAGGAGCTCATTTCCGCCAATATTGCCTCCACACGCGTCATCCATGCCATCTACCCGAAAGCCCTGCTTCACTCTCTTTCATCCTGCCCTCTGAGACGTGTCTCAGAGCATCCCGGGAGACTCGCAGTCCCCACCACAGAATCTCCACATGGGCCTTTCACACAGTTGCTCCTTTGAAGCCCTCAAATCCCCCAGTGGACACTTGTCTCTCCTTGGTAACTCTGTGTGGACTTTATTTCCTTCAGTCTTTGTCCTGTCCTTTTCAAGCCAACCGAGATCCGGGCCAAGGGACAAGGTTCACTAATTGGCTTTGGCACACCACTTGTTTCATCATGACATGTGTCAGGCTCCCCATTTTATCGGGCTAGAGCCATCCCACCACGGTGGTGTCCCCATCCCAGGTCCTTAGGTGCTGGGACCGTGCCCCCACCCCAAGCCTAGCTGAACTCTGAATGCTAGGTTGCCTTTTCCAGCTATCTCACTCTCCAGGCCTGCACATCTGGAACCATTCACAATGTGGTGGTTGAAATTTCCACTAATTCAAATGGAATGCTAGGGATGGAGGCCACGGGGAGGCCCTTGGCTTCCCTCGAGTCCAGGCAAGTCGCTCTGCTGGAAGAAGCGCATGCGTCAACAAACGTCCTAGAAAGGGCTCCTCAGAGCAGAGCCCCGAACCTGGGGCAATGGAGAATGGAGAAGCTCAGCTCTGGATACGGTGGCCCTGAGGTAAGGCTGCCGGTTAAATGCTGCCCCTTCAAAATTCACCTTCTGAGAGCAGGAGCGTGCGGCTGAAGAGGTGGCTCAGCTGCAGTCAGAGCACTCGGTCTTCCAGAAAATCAGAATTTGGTCCCCATGACCTGTGCCAGGCAGCGCAAAACTGCCTATAACTCCAGCTCTTGGGTATTGGATGCTTCTGGCCTCCATGGGCACCTGCACTCACGTGCACATACTCACAAGCAGACAAACACACCCACACATAATTTAAAATAACGAAAGGAACTATGCACATCTTTTTTTTTTTTTTAAAGATAGGAAGGCATCTCCTCCTTCCCTCTTTACTACTCCCACCCCCACTGCCCACTCCCCATCCCCGACCGCTGCATTATGAAGACACCATGAGAAGGTAACTGCTAGCTGGGAAGAGGACCTTCACTAAAACCCAACCACGTTGGCATTTGACCTTGGACGTCCCAACCCCCAACTGTGGGAACCAAAACCTCTGCAGCTGACACTGGCCCTCTGTTCTTTTGTTGCAGAGACCAAGCCTATAACACAGATAGCAAACTGCAACGTCCTCGCCCATTTTCCATGGTTCATTGGTACGAACTAGAATCCAGACACATGACCGGCTTCGTCTGTTCAGTCACTGTGCCGAGGAAGGCCACAGATATCGGGGAAGGCAGCAAGGACACTGGGGAAGAAGCACACAAAAAAGAATCATCCTCCCAGCTTCCCAATAAACACAGAATGACCACTTTATATAATCATAAGTTCTTTCCAAACAGCATACTTACCTGTTTGTAAATGCATGGAATAAAAACCTAGAAAGGTACACACTGAGCAGACAGCAAGGGTCATCTCTGGAGTAGACTGGGAAAGAGGAGGGGGGAAAGATACAGGATGTTGATAAAGGGAGACTTTCACTGACGTCAACTATTTTAATGTGTTTGTCTATACAAGGAAAACCACGCAGTCTTGTATTTATCTGCTGAACAAAGAAGGGAAGAGAAGCGGTGTGAGGGACGTGGGGGGCCTGGCTTTCCTGCTTCATATGGCATCTGCTCTCTATCCCTTTCTCTAGGGCAGGAGAATGGAGAGTTTGGAGGTTCTGAGTGTTTGCCCACGAATGTTATCTCCCTAGAAGCTGGTGCTGTGCTCATCACAGTAAGCATGGCTTAGATACATATGTCCTGGTTAGTTTGTTTGTTTTGGGTTTGGGGGGTGGTCAACTTGACACAAACTAGAGTCACTTGAGAAGGGGGCTCCTCGACTGAGAAAACACCCCCACCCCGACCAGATTAGCTTGTGGTGCATTTTTTTTAATTACTGATTGATATGGGAGAACACAGCGCACTGTGGGCAGAGGCCCCTGGACATGCAGTCCCAAACTGTGTAAGAAAGCATGGAGAGACAGCCAGTAAGCAGCATCCCTCCATGGCCTCTGCCTCGGTTCCTGCCTTGACTTCCTTTTGCCCCTTTAGTCATGTAGCCATGGCAACAGAAACCTAACTATGACAGTGTGCGGGTGTTCATGACTAAAGGAGCTAGGGGAGGGGCAGAGCTCATAAAGAAGGTTCTGTGAGAGCCTGGCCAAGAAAGAGGGAAACTTCAGGAATCTGGTGTCTCTGGATAAGCGGGAACATGGTACAAAGCGGGAAAGGAAGTCTGTATGGTTTCAAAGTTTAGATGCCTCGTGGGACTCTTGATGGCGCCTGGAAAGGATGCTGGAAGCAGAAACCAAGGTTCAGTACTTAAGAGGAAGATCATAACCCCTAGAGTGCATGTCCCTGTTCTTTCTGACCAACCAAGGCCCATGCAATCCCCTTAGAGACTCCGTCCTCCTACACTTAGACAGGGGTGTCTAAGGGGTGACTATGTCCCAATGCCACACTGAGCCTCAGCAGAACATGAAGGCTGAGAGGACAGATTCTGGCTTCAGCTCAAATCCTGATCCCATCATTTGGTAAGAGTTAAACAAAACCCACCTGAATAGGAGGTAACCAGGTACAATCAAGTGACCTCACCCACACAGAAGATATCTCCCTAACTTCTAGAAACAACACACTTCCACAAACACTAGAGTTTATCTTGAAGTCCCAGACTACATGACAGACAGAGACGGAAGGGAGCAGGCAGCCACTGTCTACCATACCCACCCCACCCCCAGGGCGGCAATCAGGCCCTAACTGCCATGTTGTTGGAAAAAGGTTTTATAGATTTCATTAAAGGCCCTAATTAGGTGACTTTAACCAAAGAGGTTATCCTCAGTGGGATCAACTCAATTAGGCAGAGGGACTGAGCTTTTCCTGATAAGGAAGGAAGGAAGGAAGGAAGGAAGGAAGGAAGGAAGGAAGAAAGAAAGAAAGGAAGGCAGGAAGGCAGGATGAACCCACAGACAGACTGACAGACCCCATCGGGCAGTGGGTTCCCTGTGGCTTTTCCCTTCCTTTCCCAAACATCCTCTCTCAGGCAGCTGTGCACAGCCACAGCCACGCATCACAATCTTTTCTCTGCAGATTCCAGCCACTTCCCATCCAACCGCACAGCCACCTAAGCCTCTGTATAAGCTCTCAGATAGACAGTCTCCCACGGTTTTGCCTCTCTAGCTGAGTCCTAACCGAGACTGTCTCCCACAAGTGTTGACTTGGGAGCAAAATAAAGCTACTTCCTCTTTTCCACATTAGATGCTGCAAAGTATCCAAGAGCTGGCACAAACAAAATCAAGTCGTCTCAATAGTTCTGACCTACAAAGTCACTGTGGACCCCAAATTAGTGACTCCAGCAACGCTGCTTCTGGGAGAAACTGCATTCATGCATGCATGCATGTAAGTGCTAGCCCAGTGCTCTACCGTTGGCCTATGTCTCCAGTGCCACTTCTGGGAGAAATCTGAGTTAGGTCCTGTTAACTCCTGGATGGGACAGGCCTCCAGAATGGTGGACAGGTCCTACCTCATAAGGAAGGAATGATATTCTCCTGCTGGGTAGCTATAAAAGTCACAAATATTCCTGGTGATGGAATCAGAAAGATTGGAAGAGAGACTGGTAATGATGGCCCCCACTCGGAAGCACTTACAGCGTGTCAGGCACAATTACAAATACTCTGACATCAAACATACAACACGGCTGTAGAAAAAAAGTCCAAGGGAAATGACGTTCTCCTAGGGTGCCAACAGCCTCAGTCTGCCCAAGATTAATGAGTTTCCCAGTCAACACAACAATGTTCAGTGTTAAACTCAGAAAATCTTTGGGAAACCAGAGCAGCTGACCGGTTGGCTTAGGCTGGCCACACCAACGTGGGCCCAAGACCTCGTTGGTCGCATCTGGGAAGAGTGGCAATGTCTTTGAACCTGAGTTTCCCCATTAATAAAAAGGGTTTAACCAGCAGTACCTACCACCTAAGAGCATGGTGGGAGATAAGAGGTCAAAAGTCCTTGACACTTTCCAGGAGCATATCAAGAGATCAAAAAAGGTCAGAAGTCATCCACCCCCAAAAACTCGAGTTCTCCTGATCATAGCATCTCGGTGCTACACTGGAGATTACGGCGTAGTCCCAAAGTATTCACTACATGTCCATCCTGGTGGTGGCTGCAGCCACGGGGAGGCAGAAGGAAGCCACAAAACAAAGGGTTCACTAAACAGGGCTAGACACGAGAGGTAGAGAGAGGTGGACAGGGAGTCTGAGGCCAGCCTCAGCTGTATGATGAGTTTAAGGCCAGCCCGGGCTCCATGGCACTCTGTCTCAAACAACAACAGAGTTATATCAGTCTTCAGCCATAAGAAAGCAACACAAAGTGTATAAAACAACATTTATTTTTCAGACGGTGGGCAAGTTTTTGGATAAAGCAAGCACAAGACAGGGATTCCCTGAGAAAGGGGGAAAACAAAAACAAAGTAAGCCCAGGAGTACCTAGCACCCCGTCCAGAAAGGGGTCCAGGGCCACCGCAGGGCGGAGGGAGTAGGCAGGTCAATGGAGGAGCTTGCTCAGGGAAGCAACGGTTCGTAGTCCACCCAACCAGACTAGAATGACCTCCGAACACAGACAGTCTCGGGTACTGTCTCTCAGCGCAGATCTTTCCCTGCGGAGCCCAAATTAACTCCGGCAAAATATTGGCAAACTTCTCCTTTAATACTAAGTATTTCCGGCTGTGGGTTACAGGGTCACTGCTGCAATACCCAGAGCTCTGTTGCCAGAGCATTAAAGCGGCTACAAACAAGATGTCAACAGATAGCCATAGTGTGTCCCAATAAAACTTTATTTCCCAATGCAGGTCGCTGGACTGTGGGGCATAGTGCAGTAACCTCTGGTTTAGATAAACACTATTCTACGCTTACCCTAACCGTGCTGAAAAGCAGGCTCACAGGGATCAAACTAGTTCCAAGGAACTCGCTACGTCCCAGACCGACAAAGTTCAAACAACAACTACAGAGATGCAAAAGTGCAGCATGCTCCTATACAGACCAATACAGACCTCACAGCATCCAAAGCCAGAGCTGTCAGCTCTGCAAAGTGGAAGAGCATAGCCCGCGATGAGAGAGAAGGCCGTCAAAGGGAGCAGACCCAGAAGGGCGGCAGCCGAGAGATGAGCACACAGACACCAAGCACGCTTACGATGAGGAGCTCCACAAAGATGAGAAAGCATGGCAGGGACAGAACAGGAAGTGGGAAAGGTCACATCTGCAAAGAAAAGCAAAACAAACTGGGTAAGTCTCAGAGCCGGTTAGAGAAAACGTGCTGATGAATTTAAAATCACAGTAGTAGAGCTAGCAAGACGGCTGAGCAGGTAAAGGCACCTGCTGCCAGGTCCAATGACCCAAGTTCAATCCTCCAGACCCACATGATAAAAGGAGAGAACTGACTCTCCTGCAGGTTGTCTTATAAACACACACGAGAGAGAGAGAGAGAGAGAGAGAGAGAGAGAGAGAGAGAGAGAGAGAGAGAGAGAGAGAAACAGAAACACACATATACAGATGCACAGATACACACACACTTTTTTTTTTGCACTTAATACTTTAGCTATGAAGTGAGTTCATTAGTCAGAGGTGAAATAATGAGCAGGCCTACCTTCAAATTTCTGACCTGACTTCCCTCAATGATGGACTGTAATAACCCTGGACTTAGAAAAATAAAATAAACCCTTTTTTTTCCCTAAGCTTGGGTTTGGTCAAGATGTTTTATCACAGTATCAGAAATGAAACTAGGACACCATTAAAATATATTTTATAATATTAAGCTATGATCATTAGGAAAAAAAAAGCAAATGGGCTTTTTGTTTTTGTTTTAGGGTGCAGCCTGGTGTGGTAGCACACTGCCATTAACCGCAACACTTGGAAGGCAGAGGCAGGCAGATCTCTGTGAGTTTGAGGCCAGCCTGGTCTACAAGAGCTAGTTCCAGGACAGGCTCCAAAGCTACAGAGAAACCCTGTCTCAACAAGCAAAACAAACAAAAAATAACAACTAAATAAATAATACAATTTCTAAGAATCATTTTTATTTTCTGTATGTGGGTTGTTTTTCATGCATATATGTCTTGCACCACATGCATGTCCAGTACCCACAGAATTCAAAAAATGGAGTTGAATCTTCTGCAACTAAAATTACAGACAGTTGTGAGCTGCCATGTGGGTAGTTGGGGGAAAAATCTAGTCCTCTACAAAAAGTACTCTTAACTCCTAAACCAACCCAATAATAGATCTTTTTCATAAGAGGATGAGGAGCAGCGGAAGCTGGACATGGCAATTACGTCTGAAATCCTACTGTCTGGGACACGGACGCAGAAGGATCTCCATTAATGTGATGTCAGCCTAGTCTACAAGATCAGACCAGATAAGAACTGTGTGGTGAAACCCTACCCCAAAAACTAACAAAGGGGCTGGTAAGATGTCTCGTGTATACAAGCACTTGCTGTACCCGCCCACAAAATGAACTGGTGTTCAAGATCCCTGCCTGGAATTCACATGCGTGCATCTATAATCCCAGCATGCCAACAGTGAGATAGGAGGGAGACAGAATTAGCTAGACACTCAAGGGGAAGCTAGCCTGGAGCAGTGAGTCCAGAAAAGCTGACCTCTGACCTCCACAGGTACTCTGTGACAGACACACACACACACACAGAGAGAGAGAGAGAGAGAGAGAGAGAGAGAGAGAGAGAGAGAGAGAGAGAGAGAGAGTTCAGAGTTTACCACTGATATATACTCTCAATTTTGAGGTGGGATTTCTCCCTTTGAACAGCTTGAAAAAAAACCCTGAAAATTCTAAGTGTTGACAAGGATTTGGAGCAAGTGGGACATTGTTGATAAGGACACAAATAGTGACAAGGACTAAGGAAACAGATTGGCAGCTTCTCTGCTCATTTGTTGTTTAGTTTTTAGTTTTTCTTGAGACATCCTCACATAGTCCAGGCTAGCCTTAAACTCCCTATCCAGACCCTACTTCCCAAGTGCTGAGATTCTATGCATATAAAACATCACACTGGCTTACTGACAACTTACCATACAACCCAGGAATCCTGCTCCAGGGCATTCATCAGTAAGAAAGAAAACATCTCTCTAGAGAGCCTCGTGTGTCAATGCTCACAGCGTCTTCAGTCACAGCAGCCTACCACTGAGAACTACTTAGTTGTGTCTCATAAATAAATGCATATTACAGTACACTCACACAATGGATTCACACAACACACAAAGCACCACTGTCGGTGAACTAACACACACAACACTGAAGAATACCAAGGAGCAAGGGAACAAATCCAACCCCAAGGCAACAGACAGGGAGAAATAACAATGAAGATCAGGGCAGAAATTAATAAAACAGAAACAATGGACCAGGCAACGGTGGTGGCACACACCTTTAATCCCAGCACTCAGGAGGTAGAGGCTGGTGAATCTCTGTGAGTTTGAGGCCAGCCTGGTCTACAAAGTGAGTTCCAGGACAGCCAGGGCTACAGAGATAAACCTTGTCTCAAAAAACAAAACTAAACAAACAAAACTGATTGTAATGCCTTAAGTATCTCAATAAAGCTGACCCCCAAAAAGTATATACTGGGGCTGAAGAGATGCACTCAAGCGTGCACAGCTCCTGCAGAGGACCCATGTGTGGCTCCCAGCACCCACATCAGGGAGTGCACAAGGGCCTGTCCAGGGATCTGACACCTCAGCACGGGGATAGAGCATCTTTACATGGGTGTGGGGGTATGCACTAAGGTCCTCAGGCTTGTGTGATAAGCACTTCACTGACTAAGCCATCTCTCTAGCCCGTTTTTCCCTTCCAAGACAGGATGTCTGTTTTTGTTGTATATTTTTGCATTTGCATGAGTGTGTGATATGTCTGTATGTTTGTATGTATTTATATGGGTGTGTAGGTGCTCTTGTGCGCTTGTGCACGCAGAGGCCTCATCTTGAGACTAGGTATATTCTTCAAATCTCTACCTCTGCAGGCATCTGCTCTCACATACCTATATCCATGACATACATATAATTCTTAACAACAAAATAAAATAGGCTGAAATAATCAATAAGGTCAAAGAAGACAGCAGGAGACTCCCCTAGGGAAAAACATTCCAACTTCTATATTTAACCCATCTCCTAAGTATTTATTTTGATTTACTTTTTCTAGTATGAATAATATGCTCTTACATTAGCATACATATATAATTTATAAAAAAGTATTTAGACATTGAGATCTGTACTCGGTTTTTTGTTTGTTTTTTTGGATTTTTTTTTCCTGCTGACAGAGACCCATTTAAAGCCCTTGGAGACTTCAGACACCCCATGGTTGGGCTTCAGCATGGTAGAAACAGAAGCCGGATGGTAACAGTTCCTGAGATATGGCTAACAAGCCCGCTCCTTCAAGATGGAAAAGGGAGGTAGAGCTTCAAGACTGGGAAGAGCCAAAGAAAGATAATCTTGGTTTTAAGGTGGGTCATTTTAGTAAAGGTTACAAAGAAAAGAGTCAAAAACACGAGTTGAGAGAGAAGAAATAATGGGTTTGCAGCAGGAGATGGTCTGGGAGGCCCAGTGAAGAGCTAAGCCAGAGACAGAGTTACAAAACTGTCGTTGAGATGCGCACGTGTGCATGCACATGCGAGCGTGCGCATGTGTACGCATCCAACATGTGTGTACGCATCCAACAGAATTTGATGTGGCATGTCCTCCTCTACCACTCTTCGCCTTACATTTTAAGACAAGTCTCTCACGGAACCTGGAGCTCAGCGGTTCAGCTAGGCGGGCTGGCCAGCAAGCCAAGAGGATCCACTTGTCTCTGTTCCCTCACTACTGGGGTGACAGGCATAATCTAGCAGCTCTGCTCCTGCATGGGTGGCATTCAGGTCTCTACGCCTCTGTGTGTGTATGTGTTCATAAGTGTGTTGTAGGTGCATTTGTATGCTTGGCCATGTGGAGGCTTGTAACATGAGGGGGCCAGGCCTGCTTGTTTGGGTTTCTGTCTTGCCCGGTACCCCATAGCTGGCAAGCCCCAAAGAAATAACACAGATCTTTTTAAGTTATAAAGCTGATTGGCCCATTAGCTCTAGCCTCTTACTGGCTAACTCTCACATCTTGATTAACCCAATTTTCTGATCTATGTTAGCCATGTGGCTCAATACCTTTTTTCAGTGGGGCAGATCACATCCTGCTGCTTCGGTGATCTGGGCAGGAGTGGGAGGAATCAACTTCCTCCTTCCCAGAATTCTTCTGTTCTCATTACATCATTTCTACTTCGTGTCTGGTTTTTCCACCTTTACCTCCTGTCTGGCCAATCGGCGTTTATTTAAAACATGATTGACAGATTACAGACAATTCTCCCATACCAGAGGCTCAAAGTTGGCATCAGGTGTCTTCCTCAAATCGCTCTCCACATCTGTGGGAATCTGGTCTCACACTCACATCCCCTTATGCACACATGCATGCACACACGTGTGCAAGCGCACACACACAGACATAAACATATAATTTTTTTAAAAAAATAAAGTGTATCAAAATCAGCAAGGCCTCTGCCTCCTCTGCGTTGTAATAACCAGTGGGCCACACACCTACAAGCCTGCACACACGTTCTAATCTCAATCTTTGGTCCTCACACATGTGTAGCAGATGCTTTACCCAGGGATCATCCCCCTGGCCCCAAGACCGGGTTTTGTTTTGCAGCTGATCTAAAACTCACAATCCTCTTGCCTCAGCCTTCAGAGTGTTAGGCATGTGCCATCACACCGGGTCATCAGAACATGGAAGATGAGAGAGTATGGCAACTTAGACACAGTCTTCGTCTTTGGACCCGGTCTGGCAAATCGCATTTGGAATGATTTGACTCTTCCACATCAAGGAGAAAGTAGCTAAGCCTCTAGCATCTGTTGTCTTTGTGGCATGAGGACCTATCTCACGGTCATCTGACCTGACTCTCAGGTGCCCAGCAACAGTTAGCACTGAAGGAAATGCTCTGGCATCAAAAACCAAGCAAGGGGAAAGTGGTGGGGAACACGGAAACAAGAAAAGTGGCATCGGGCTCCTTGGTAACTCAATGTAGACAAAGACTTCCATATTGTCTCTGAGGCTAATTTTGGCCCCAGTGGTCAGCACTAGCCTGGGTGTGGCGGCTGTGCGGGCAGGACCACCAGGGAGTACGGAAGTGAGACTGGTGAATCAGGTTGAGGCCTGACTCACCCAGGCCTTGAGAACGGGGACTCTGGGGCTGGTGGCCTCCTCTCTGAACAGCACTAAGGCCTTCAGGGACATCATTAGTGGTTGTGAATGCTTGCCCAGCACCCTCACAGGATGGCTGCCAGGCCTGCCCACACGCCAGTTGGGTAATTATGTCCGACTTACCCTCCTGCAGATTGAGGGAGCTAACAGGGACTTCCGGACTTAATCTCCTCTGAGCAAGGCAACAGCAGGGCCTTCAGGACCTACTTCCTCCTCAACAGTTCAGATCCTTCCCCTCTTTGCTTCTTGGTGCAGGAGAACTGGGCAAGAACTGAGAAGAGGCTGGCTGGAGACCACTTTCTCCCGTAGCTCCCCACTCTAAAGTGTCTTCTTCCGGAGAAATCAAGGCAGCCTCTCTAGTGAGTGCAGGCACCTCTCTGCTTTCCCCCTAACTGGTAGCAACCCTACCTCTGATTCAGAGGCTGTCAATTCCCCCCAGCTCTGGGGAGGGCACATCAGGTTCACACCCCAATAGCTTAGGTAAAATGCTGTTTCAACAACGGAGTGCCCTGTGACCTAAGGAGTAAAAACCCAGTTCAAAGAGCTCTGTGAAACCAGAGAGAGACACTCCCCATCTCTGCTCAAGTCACTGAGAGCACAGAATACAGGTCAGAAGCACAGAATAACATATTTTTCCTCTAAAGATGAAATTAAATGACCCATATGCGAAGAATTGCCACGAGTTCTAAGAAACAACATTGCATCTAATTTCCCCATCAACCCTGTAAGTTATAAGTTCTCTTATATGAAATGAGATAAGATATTTCAAAGGTCAATAGTACTAGCCATGCTGCCTGGCTGGTAGCATTTAGGCCTTCTAGTTTCTTAGCTCATAAAATGGAGCTAAAGGAAGGCTCACTATCATACATTATCTAGCAGGTTAGTGAGCTGAACATGGAGAGACCTGAGAAGAACATAAATCTTAGCTATGTCAACTATTATCATTTCCAGTTAAAGAAAAAAACTGGGGATGAGGGAAAGTGGAAGGGCATATACTTAATATTCTGTAAAATCCCGGGTTCAATTCCCAAAACAACAAAATTAATTAACCAATTAATTAACAAGGAAACCAAGCCTTGTCTGGGTGCTACAACTAATGAGCGAGGACGTAGAGCTTAGACCCACCGCTGTTTCTAGCTCTGGGAACTTGTTCTTCACCATCAAACACAACCTCACCACCCGAGGGGACACTCTATTTGAAAAGGAAAAAGCTGGGGAAAAAAATAGCCAAGCTGGGAGAAAATAGAGCCATCCTAAAAAAAATTGTGTGCACACCTCCTATGCTGAAACCAGCCACGCAAAAGCCAAATCTACAGTTGGTTTTCAATATTTAATCAAGAAAAATCCCTCCCATATTAATCCGGTTTGAATCAGAGTGAATCTCTTGTGATTGAAATCCTCTGCAGACTTGGGCAATGTAGGAACTCAATTCTCATCCCCGCCAAAATGCCCTGAACTCCTGGGCCTGACTAAGCTAAGAAAGACAGTCAGAAGAGGATAGATTCCAGGATTCTGCAAATAAAACTTTTTTTCAGACCACGTTTCACTTCCCTCAAGCACCTTCTACATGCCAGACGCTGTGCTGACATACTTCTGGATGGGTTGGGCACAAGCCACATGAGAATATCGGTAGGGCTTCTCCTGGGATACCAATTATGGCCACCTGCAGCCAGGAGCAGAAACCCGGTTCTCCAGCTCATCAGAACAGAAGTCTCTGGCATCTTGTGATCTGGGCCAGGTCTTTCCCCAACTCTGCATATTCATTGCTGCAGCTGGATGCTAGCTCGTCTTCAAATGGAAGAGGTAATGGGGAATTTCTGCAACAGATTAAATATTTTCATGTCCATCGAACTACATAAGCGGCATTCAATCTCTATCTCTGGACACAGCCTCTGCCCAGATCAAAATATTCGATCGAGGTCCAAACAGGAAATGCAGATATAAAATGGGTGACTTAATATACCCAGACGAAGGCCTAGGCCAGCAAGGTGGCTTGCTCCATTTTCTGCATCTAATCTACTCATAGAGAGCCTGTGTGTGTGCACGCATGTGCATGTGTGCGTGAATGCGTGCATTTGTGCGTGTGTGTGTGTGTTGGGGTATTTGGGTTTTTTTTTTTACATCACAAGTATTGTAGAAAATATACAGTGAAAACCCCAATGATTCCTCCGAGAATTCACTGCCCTCCCTCATCTCCTTTGATTCCCTTGCCTCCTCTCCACAGCCTTTGAACTTCTGAAAAGACACTTTGAAGGCATGACAGAAAGCCGTTTTTCATTCATGCTCCTCTTTGATGATCTTGCTATTCATCGGAACCGTGGAGTCCACAGGATGTCGGTGGCGAGAGCTGAAAGTCAATACTGGCAAGGAAAGGCCCAGTGAGACAGCCTGAGCCATTCTGGTCAATGGAACAGAAGACTAGAGGAGGATGGAGCAAGACGGAGGGATGCAAGCAGAGTTTCTGGCCACTCTTGCATGTCTCATCTTCAGAGCAGCCATTCACGAGACAGGCTAAGGATGAAGAGACCAGAAGCAGTGCACAGCCTGCAGGGACTTTGATGGGACACTTCCCCCTGCTCTGACCTCCAACCCCTGGAGCTCTTGTCTATCCTCAGATTTCTGCCATGCCCACCTCCTACTTGGGGGAACGCATTAGGGGTTTGGATGTTTCCACCTTTCTCTAGGTTCCTGGTGAATGATTCATTCAGTTCTGGGTTAACATGATCCTTAGGAGGGGCAGGGGACTGTGTGCTGAGGAGGGAGGGAAGGAGGCAGACACTGAATAAATTACTGGAAGCAAAGGCTTTTATAGAGGACACTCAGGAAGTCTAAGGCCTTCAAAGCAGCAACACTGGTCCCCCGGCCTAGGGTTAGGGGCGCAGTAGGAGCTAACAGAGCTGTGCAAACCCAGAGGGAAAATGCATCACTTTGTCTGAGATGCTGTGGGACTAGAGATGCTGAGATGAAATTATGAGCACTGAGGATGGAGAGAAACACCTTCATGCAGCCACAAATATTAACTGTGGCAGATTCTACTACTCCAGAGATTTCTTTTTTTTTTTTTTAATGTCAGCAGGGAGGTAAAAGAACTTATCTGCTCACAGATATTTCCTGAGCCCTTGTCCTAAGCCCTGGGAGGGTATTAGTGAGTAACAGATGAAGGATCCGCCTTTGCCAAGAGTTAAGTCAAATGTAAAGCTTTATTCGCTATGTATAACTATAAACTGCAGCATATGTCTTGAAGGATATTATGAAAACATATAATCCAAGCACAACATCATTTGCATATGGACAGCAAGGAAATGCAGGTAAAAAGGGGGGCATTTAAACTCAAACCTGAAATGGGGAAGAAGCTAAAAGGCACAGCAGGAAAACAATATGAACTGGAGGCTGGGGGCGGGGAGGAGACAGCATTTTATGCAAAAGAAACGGGACAGAAAACAGTACATTTTAAAGTGATACAGGCTGATGGCATCAGTGTGAGCAGAGGGCCCACTAGACACAGACTCTGTGTACTGAGCCCACGTGACACCCAGATAACAGTTATGAGAACACCAGCAGTGAAACTTGGCACACAAGGTCCCTGGCCCCCTGGAGTTTATGCTCCAGGTGTTAACCTAGTTGGGAACCAGATATCAGCAGAGTCACTAAGAGCTCAAACTAAAAAGGTGCAGTGAGGACAGGGACGGTCCCACTTCACACACTCATTGAGAAGTCCGTAGCACATGCCTCCAGACTCAAAGAGGACAACCGCTATTCCTTAACTTCCCAGATACATGCTAGACAGATACCACCCGTGGGAATGCAGGCCAGCGCACAGGGTTATCCCATAGTCAGACTAAGAGATCCACCCCCAATGACTGGAATCCCAGCCTCCCCAGGGCAAGGTCTGGAAGTGCCCAGTGGTCCTAGAGGGCCAATGGAAGCTCTGAAGATCGCTTTTAGCAGACAGTTTGATTTGGCATGTGGGTTTTAAGTCAAACAATCTGGCTTTCTTCTCCAGTCGCGCTACCCCATTGACTGCCTGGGCCTCTAGTACCCAATCTTTCTGCTCCCCAGCTCCTTTGGCCTGTAAGTTCATGGTGCCTAGAACTTCACTCCAGAGAAGCTGTGCGGATTAAAAGGTTGAGGGCTTATGGGATGCCTGGTGTGGCGAGGGCACCCTGAGAACGCTAAATTAGCATCTGCTACTGTGGCTGATATAGTCTATCCCGACTGGAGGCGCCTACTTTAATGTAATTTTCATAAATCACACAATTACAAGTCGGACAATTGAGCCCCATTCGCAACCCTCTCCCCTTTCTTCATCCAGTGCCAGGGAAGCCAAGGCATAGCTCAGCATCCACCCGGCATAACCCCAGCACTTCAAAGTCACGAATGCTCATTTCTGAGAACAGTGTAGCAACTACAGGAAGCATGCTGCAGCGGGGAACAACTGGCTGTATGAGTCCCACAGGACTCGCTCGGAAATATCTTCCATTCAGAAAGACTTTGTGAATTTTCCACTGCAAATATTTAATATCGAATTGGGTTCTCTCTTCCGCCTCTGCCAGTGGAGTGCTCAAAATAATTTTAATATTAGCTTAAGCCAGGGAAAATTAGGAAAATAAATCTGAAAGTTTTCCTCCCCTCACCCCCATCTCCTCCTCTCTCCCCATCCATAACATACTCCCAGTGCCCAATTTCAATGATGTGAAATCAAAGCATGTGGAAAAGTCACTGGTAGTAAAATCAGATGACTACAGCTCACAGGCTGGCCCTTGTGTTCTCACCTGTCACGGGTTCTAGGCTACCCGAGAGTCTTTAAGCTTCGGTTTTCTGCTCCTTAAGATGAGCAGATGAAACTGGGCAATGATGAATTTTTTGTTTACACCCTTAAATCCCCGACCTCGGGAGGATGAGTAGGTGGCTCTCCATCAGCTCAAGGTCAGCCTAATACTGACGATGAGCATCAGAAGGCCAAGAATGAAATAGATTCTCAGTCAGGGGCTGGACGTGAAGCAGGCTTCGTTGTTCTTCCCTGGAAGCAAAAAATGAAGGAAAGACGTGTAAACTTGAAATCTTACAGAGACCAAACTGAACTGCATTTAAATGTGCACGTTCTTTTTTGTATTTATCATTTATTTAGGGGCGTGTGTGCACAGGCCAGAGGATAAACTTGCAAAAATTGGTCTCTCCTCCTTGGTCAGATCCTGGGATTGAACTTGGGTCTTCAGACTTGGCGGCAAGCACCTTTACCCACTGCGTCATCTCACTAGTCTTTTGGACTTAGAACTGCTTCCCTTAGGTCTTGGGGACTCCAAGCCCCACGTCAGAGTCAACAACAGATCCACACTCCTAAAACTTTACTTTAACCTCTCTAGAGTTTGCACTCTTCCCTTTTCCCTCTATGCATGGAGGAAGGGGAAGTCTCAGGATTCCTGCAGCTTTCAGCCAGGGAGGAAGATTAAACCATAATGTCACAAAAAGCAGGGATTCGGGAAAGGAAATAGAGTGGGTGGGGAGATAACAAGTGGCTGGAGACATGCCTCAGAAGTAGGGGTGAGTGTGTGCGTGGTGTGTGTTGCGTATGTGTATGTGTGTGTGTGTATGTGTGTTGTGTGTGTGTCGTGTATGTGTGTATCGTGTGTGTGTGTGTGTGTGTGTGTGTATGTGTGTGTGTTCCTCTCCCTCTGTCACACACATACAGGTTCTTTACTCACAGAGAAAAAATTAGACCTAGTGACAAAAGATGACTAAGAGTCTTCCCATCTATGCAGTCTCTGCTCTTCCCTGAACCTGTGTAGAAGCTGGTAGGATACGGACTCTGTGGACACTCCCACAGTCTCTTCTCTTCACTAAGCCCATGTGAAAGCTGGCAGGATACAGACTCTCCGTAGACTCCCACACATCACCAGAAACACATGGGTTTGGCTGGAACTACCACAGTCTAAAAACGATCATGGTAGCAATCACGGTTTCATGAACACACTCCATGCAGGCCCAGGGTGGGGGCCTCCTCTGTGCCCCTCTCATAATCTCTGCACCCATGGGGATGAGGATGCTGTTAGCACATCTGCATTTTACTAATAGGGAAACTCAGAGCCCAGAGAGGGCAAGCCCCTCCCCCTACCACTCTCCAACTCCCCCCTCTGCCTGGCTCACAGCAGGTGGGACAAATTTTATGTGGGTCAAAAACATCTCTCCACCACCACCACACCACAATACACAGCTTCCCTGCGCTCTATGGGGACATAGTGCTTCCCCTCATTTACACTGGGATGCTAAGCTTGTCATCTGAGAGAAATGAAGACAGTCCACATGACACACCTGCACCCGCCCAAGTACTGCTAAACTCAGGAAACTTTTGTTTGACCTGAGGACTGCTTTTCTTAATGATTTATTTTTACTTTACGTGCACTGGTGTTTCTACAGACAGTGTGAACTGCCATTGTGGATGCTGGGAACTAAACCTGGGTCCTCTGGAAGACAGGCAGTGTTCTTAACCACTGAGCCATCTCTAGCACAATACAAGGCAATTTTTAAACAAGGATTGTTGATGACATTTAAAATTGGAAGAGTTTACAACTGAGAATATGGCCTAATGATAGAGCACTTGTCTAGCTTATACCAAGACTCTAAGTTTCATCCTAGCACAAAAAATAAATAAAAGAGAGAAAGAATAACCATGATTTAACATATAAATCTAGACACCTGATTTCTCTTTTTAAAAGTATTACAGAAACCAGTGAGAGGGCTCAGTGGATAAGGACACTGGCTGCCAACCAAGCCTGATGACCAATCCCCAGGACCCACATGGTAGAAAGAGAAAACTGACTCCAGCAAGCTGTCCTCTACCCATGCCCCGAATATAATAAACAAAAGTTAAATATCATAAATTACTGGGGCTGGAGAATGTATCTCAGTTGGTAGAGTGCTTGCCTAGCATGCACAAAGCCCTAGGTTCAATTCCAAGCACTACACAAAATTAAGAATGGTGGCACACTCTTCTAATCCTAGTACTCAAGACAGAAGTCCCATTCAGGTCATCCTCAGCTACATAGCTAGTTCAAGGCCAGCATGAGCTCTATGAACCATGTCTCACAAAAAGATGGGAGGGGGCGCAGAGTGATTATCACCAGCTGTGATGACCTATGACTATATTCCCTGACATTCAAGGAAGCTAAGGCAGGAAGAACTCATGAGCCCAAGAGTTCAAAGTCCGCTGTGGGAAGTCCTTCTGTATATGTGTTGGCTTTTATTGGTTAATAAATAAAGAAGCTGCTTTCAGCCAATGGCTTAAACAGACTAAGCTAGGTGGAAAACTAACTGAATGCTGGGAGAAAGAAGGAGGAGTAAAAGGGAAGCCATATAGCTGTCACCTGAGACAGACACACCAGAACCTTGCTGGTAAGCCACAGCCACATGGAGATATACAGATTAATAGAAATGGATTAACCAAAGACACAAGAGCTAGCTATCAATATGCTTAAGTGGCCAAGCAGTAATTTAAAAAAATATAGTTTTTATGTGATTATTTCAGGGCTGAGCAGCCGGAAACAAATAAGTACTCTTCCCTACTACACACTGGTGTACCAACGAGGTCGACTATATCCATGTAAAACCTAAAAAAGCTAAAAAAGGAATTCTAGACACAAAGAACAGAGTTAAACATGGCTTTTTGGTAGCAGCATTTTCTTGAGTAGGCTCTGGTAGATGATTCTTTTAAGAGAAGGCTTATTGACTCAACAATAGCAGCAAAAACTGTATGACTCCTTTAAGAAGGCTTCCTGGTTCCCCAGAACAAATGGCTCTGCCTCTTTTGGGAGGTCTGACTATGGAGCATTTGAATGGGGTCTGCAACTGGCTTAATGGAAACATAGACCTGCTGTGTGCCTAAAAATGGCTCTCAGAGGCAACGAGCATGCCTCCACCATGTTGGACTAGGCAGAACAAGCAGGCAGGGCTGAGTTGGCCCTAGCCACACCTGCTTAGCATTTTAAAAAAAGGCACTTCTGGTCAGAAAATATACAGATACACAATAAAGAGATTCAGATAAACAAGACCTCTAAATGGGCCACAGTATTAGATAAAATATATAGGCTTAGGAGAGAGAAGAAAAAGAGTATAGAGAGTTATTTTATTTTTTTTTATTTTGTTTTTTTATTTAATATTTTAAAAATTTCCATCTCCTCCCCTCCTCTTCCCCTTTCCCTCCCCTCCCTTCCACTCATACCCCACTCCCTCCCTCTCCAGGCCAAAGAGCCCATCCTACACTATGTTAAGTCCAAGGTCCTCGCAATTCCCCCAGGTCCAGAAGGTGAGCAACCAAACCTGACAGGCTCACACAGAGCCCGTCCATGCCGTAGAGTCCAAGCTCATCGCCATTGTCCTTGGTTATTTTAAAAAGTAAATTATTTAAAAAAATAAAATAAAGTCTTTAAAGAGACAGAATACAGACAGTCATAGATTAAGAGGAGTAAAGAAAATACACCTCAAAACGATGGTGTCTACACAGAGAATGTGGATTATGTATATTATTGTGCTTTCTTTCAATATTTTTGACTGTGAAGGAGCTAAGTACAGAGAGGACATTTCAATTGTATAGGCTGCTAAGCTAAACCAACATATATATTTTAATGGTATCTTGGCTACAAAATTTGGGTCTAAGGGATTGTAGCTTTGAAAAAGATATTCTTCTTTTGTTTCCACAGAGGACAAGAACCAGAGGATTGCTTCCAGACTAATGTAGTTTGATAGACCAAGAAGACCACCCCCAAAAGGTCACTGTGAACACCCCCCAAAAATTACTTCACCCAACAAAAAGCAGGAAGCAGTTTGGAGAAAAACTATGCTCAAATTCCCCCAAATATTGTTTATTAAATGTCTGTAAATGTTTACATTTTAAAGGGGGATATGCCTATAGAGATTTGCATTGGTATAGATCTTGGTTTATTGATACAAGTTTTAATATCATTTTTATTATATGTATATTTCTGCTCTTGATTAAGTTATTATGTTTGTGCAGCTCATTTAAAAATATAATGTATAATTAAGAAATATAGGTTAATAGATAATCATCTATAATAGTCAAGCTTATAATCATATTAGTTAGGTTTTCTAGTTATATAGAATGTATTCAGTTAGATAGGTATTCTTTAAATCTTTCAGAGACCTTCAGAATATGGCATCTAAGATGTTTTAAAAACTTAGGAACTTAGGTAATATTAGATCCTTCTGGAGTCTTGATGGAGTGAAGAATAGTTATAATTTATAGTTATATAATTATAATTAGTTATAAGAAAAGATAAAGTAGATATAAATATTCTAACTGTAATTCTTGCTTGATACCTGTCTTGGTATGTGTAATTTTACTATGTTAAAGTTAAAACATTCTTTTTATTTAGACAGAAAAGAAGAGGTGATGTGGAAAGTCCTTCTGTATATGTGCTGCTTTTATTGGTTAATTAATAAAGAAACTGCTTTGGCCTGCGATAGGGCAGAATAAAGGTAGGCAGGAAAACTAAACTGAATGCTGGGAGAAAGAAGGTGGAGTCAGGGAGACACCATGGAGCTGCCAGAGGAGAAAGACATAGCTGCTACCTGGAACCTTGCCAGTAGGCCACAAACCTCACGGCAAAATAATAGAGATGGGTTAATTTAAGAGTAAGAGTGAGATAGAAATATGCATAAGCTAACAGGCCAGGCAGTGTTGTAATTAATACAGCTTCTGTATGAATATTTTGGGTCAGGGCAGCAGAGAAGAAACAAACAGCTTCCCCCTACAATCTGGACACCATAGAGAGACCTGATCTAAAATCATACATATATGTGGGAGGGGTGAGAGGAGAGAAAGAGAGATTTGAGAGATGAGTCAACAGATAAACATAGTTGCTACCAAGCCTGACCAGTCCAATTCCCAGATCTACATGGTGGAAGGAGAGAGCTGATGACTGAAACTTGTCTTTAATGTGTACACATGTATGTGATGTGTCCACATGTAATGTGCACACAACTAACTGTCTTAGTTACAGTTCTATTGAAGTGAAGAGACTTCATGACCAAGGCAACTCTTATAAAAGAAATCACTTCATTGGGAGTTTGCTTACACTTTCAGAGGGTTTGTCTTTGGTCATCAGGGCAGGAAGCAGACAGGCATGGTGCTAGAGCAGTAGCAGAGGGCTTTCTATCCTGATCCACAGGTAGCCAGCAGAGAGAAAGACTGAGCCTGGCATAGGCTTTTGAAATATCAAAGCCCATATCACCCCCAGTGTATACTTCCTCCAAGAAGGTCAGCCTCCTAATCCTTCCCAAACAGTTCCACTGTGGAGCAAGGATTCAAACAAATGAGTCTATGAAGGCCATCCTCATTCAAACCACCACATACATACAATGAACAAATAAATGTAACTAAAAAAAATCAAAACACAAACAGATTCTCTGTTGCCATTGGTTGGATATTATCACAAAGCCACAGTGCTTTGAGCTGAGACTCTGCCTCAGGAACAAGGTAGAAGAGAAGGGCAGGCAACCCGAGGCTATCTTCTGACCTCCACATGCATGCCATGGCCCTCTTACACCCTTGCACACAAACATGTGTACACATCACACACACACATAAAACTCAAGGCTGGGCGGTGGTGGCGCCACACCTTTAATCCCAGTACTCGGGAGGCGGAGGCAGGCGGATCTCTGAGTTCGAGGCCAGCCTGGTCTACAAGAGCTAGTTCCACGGACAGGCTTTAGAAATACAGGGAAACCCTGTCTCAAAAATGAATAAATGAATGAATGAATGAATGAATAAATAAATAAATAAAAAAACCTCATCACGTTGATTTTATTGCCTGTTTGGATGTCCATTCCTGGGACATATCCTCTGTGAGAGCAGGAACTGAGTGGTCAGGGCTGAGCCTACTCCTAGCTCACAGAAGATGAGGCTACAACTGGCTTTGACCTTTGCTGAAATAGCTAGCTTAACCATTCTCAAGTCCAACCAATGCCTCTTAATACACTCTGGTACTCACTCTGTGGGTCTGTACAAGAGCCCTCGGCCCCAAGCCCCAAACCTTGGATGACTCCTGGGAGACAGGCAGCTCCAGTGGGAGGAAAATGTCTCCAGTGAAACTCTTCTTCTGCCTTGGGAAAAGAATCCTGTGCCACTGGATTTTTCCCATCTTGTGCTGGTATCGACCCTGGGCCAGCGACCCACTAAATAGTACTTTGCCTCACTCCCAAGAGAGACACAAACACACCCTCTATTAAATAGTAACAGAACACTCACTGGGCACCCCACCCAGCCTGCATGTTCAGCCCAGCTTTAGAGTCTCGTCAGGGTGGGACAAGAACAACGGGCAGGAGGAGGAAATTTCGGGGGGCCGAAACATCCTTTGGATTCTGGATTTGACTGTGGGGTTTGTTTTGTTTCCCCTTCAGTACTAGGGATTGAACCCGGGGGCTTCATGCATGCTAGGTAAGGAGAATTTTCCAATACCCCAGCCCTTCCTAAGAAACAAGCCATCTCTATTAGTATCCAGGATGGAAATGGCAATTTCTCATGCGGTGAGGAGAAAAAAATTGGACTTTCTAGTCAGAAAATGAACTAGCTGAGGCATTTTAACTTCTGAGAGCCACCACGCTATCCTCCATGGACCGTAGCCTCTTATTAGCCACACAGGAGATTGCCCAATACCCTCAGTGGATACCTGAACCCACAGGTGAGCTTCAATTCATATACATACGATGGTGTCCCCCATCTTCCACCTATAATAATGTTTTATCTTTAAGCTAGGCAAAGTAAACATATAAAGAAAAGCAGCAGAAGCAGAACTATAACAATGCCCTACAATAAAAGTAACTAAAAGCATAATTTGCTTATTTCTAGAATGGTCCATCTGTTACTTTTGACATGAAGCTCAGAGTAGTTTCATGAATACAGGAAAAGCCATGGATAGAGGGAGTACACTTTGTACCTTGAACCACTGGGGCACACCATGTAGTGCTCGTTACACAAAATCTGGTTCTAACTTTAGGCATGAAGGGCTGTGGCACCGTAATTGGAAGTGGGGAGACCACGCCTACAGAATGAGGATCAGGAAGGGTGGCCGGTCTTCTAAGGAACAGACTTGCCAAGGGACTGCAGACTTCACTGAATAGTTAGCATGCAGATACATGCTGGTGGTGTTAAATACACCTAGTAGATGACATCAAGGTTGGTGGGCAGGGTATATCCTCAGAGGAAGAACAGATGCTGGACATCTTTTGTTCATCTATCACACATAGGTCCCAGATTTTCAAAACTCAAATTATTTATATGGTGATGGTCTTCCCCTTGGGTACAGGGAAGAGCAATGTGTTTGCTTGATTTCTGTGTCTGCAACCCAGAACTCAGCATCAGACTCCATTTTTTTCTAGATTGATTTATTTTATATTACTTTGTGTATGAGTGTTTTGGTCACATGTATGTCTGTGCATCATGTGATTACCTGGTGCCTGTGGAGGATCAGAAGAGGATGCTGGATTCCTAGAACTGAACTATAGATGGTTATGAGCCACCAGATGGGTTGCTGGGAAATGAACCTGGGTCCTTTTCAAGAATACATATGCTCTTAACCACTGAGCCATTCTTCAGCCCCCAAATTCCATCTGTTTCTGTTTTAGTTAGGGTTCTCACACTGCCAGCTCTGACTGGCCACAAATACCCTACATATAGCCTAGGCTGACTTCGAACTCATGGCAATACTCCTGCCTCAATATCTCAAGGGCTGGGAATATAGTCATGAGCTATCTATCACCTGGTGTCTTAGTTAGGGTATTTATAGCTGTGATGAAACACCAAGACCAAAAAGCAAGTTGAGGAGGAAAGGGTTTATTCAGTTTATACTTCCACATCACAGTTGATCATCAAAGGAAGTCAGGACAGGAACTCAAGCAGGGCAGGAACCTGGAGGTAGGAGCTGATGCAGAGGCCATGGAGGGGTGCTGCTTCCTGGCTTGCTCTCCACGGCTTACTCAGTTTGCTTTTTTATACATCCCAAGACCACCAGCCCAGGGATAGCATCACCCATAATGGGCTGGGCCCTTACCCATCAATCACTAGGTGGGAAAATACCCTATAGCTGGATCTCTTAATTGCGGCCCCCTCCTCCCAGTTGACTTTAGCTTGTGTCAAGTTGATATCAAACTATCTCACATACCTGACTTCCACATTATTTCTGCAGAAGAATCTGTTGGCCAAGTTCATTCTTCCAAGGAATGGGCATACTTACTGACCCCATGCAGTGAACACTCAGGAAACCAGCTTCTTCCAGTATCTCAATTCCTTATACTCTACATCTGGGTCCAAATGTCACCATGTCAGCTAGGCCTCGCCTTTCCTTCCTTCCTTCCTTCCTTCCTTCCTTCCTTCCTTCCTTCCTTCCATATGACAGCATCAGCATCATTGGGCACAGAGGATGCTCAGAGGGAGGCACACAGTTTCCTGACTCCATCTCCATCACTGACCATCAGCACCTTAAGGCTAGAGACTTGTCTGTTGTGTGCACCTGGCAACAAAGTGCTCAACAAACACTTAGACCAAGCAACAACTGGTGCATGAAAAGGACAGAGGCTGAAGCCAAGGAGGAGAGTCAGCTGACGGTCCTCTTATCCCTCGGAGACACGTACTCATTAAGAAAGGAGTTTCTGGTGGAAAATCTGAGACTATCTTCACAATATAATCCAGAGCTTTTAACCAACTTAGAAAAAAGAATTCTAAACCAGAGAGGCAGTCCTTGGAGGGACTGAGCATGCTGAGCAGGCCTCTGAGGATGGCCCTATGTGGCCCCAGTTAAATGTCCTCATTGCTATCATTGACCCTCTCACCTAACTCTGACAGGGAAAGGGGGGCCTGCACTTCTAAAGCCACTCCTCAGGGAACAAGCTCACTGCATTACTGTGGCCCCAGATGACAGAGCCAAAGCTCTGAGCACACATTACCATCTAAACTTAAGGGGTTCATCCACTATGGCTGCAGAATGGCAGCCACAGGGCAGGGGACCTGCATGTATGGGCCTTGGCAGAAGGGGAAATTGGGTCCAAACACAGCTACACTTTGAGATTTAACAGAGCCTGAAGAAAAGATCTACAAGACGAATCATGGAAAGGGGAGGGACATTATGGAATGAGAGCCAGAGTCAGAAGGGTAGAAACCAGTCCTGCCCTCACCCTGTAGGTCATTAGTGTGTTCTGAGATGGAATACTGCTGCTTAACACCCTTCCTGAAGAAGGCATGAGGGGAGAGACACAAGAGACTGGAGTGGGAAGGGAGTCCATTTTGGAGCAAAGCTGCTCTGTTGGAAGTCACCTGCACTGGTAGGTGTCTGTCACTCACTCTGTTTCTATAAGACTCTTTTCTTATGCCATGTTTTTGTTTCCCCTCCCCCTTTGATAATTAGTCTGAGTCTTCCCAGCATGTCTCTCTGGTCCCTGCGCTTTCCTGTGGTTCCTCACGGGCCTCCCACACCTTCTGGCTTCCAAGAGCACCCTGAGGGTATCTGCCAGCAGGAAGCCAAAGCGGGAGGAAACTGACACAGTCCCTGGATGACATAAGTCCGCTGACACGCTGCCAACGCAGCCTATTGAACATGCAACTGAAAAGCCAGCATTTCATTCAAAGTAGGGTCACCTCCAAGGCCTTGTAGATGTCAGCTGGCAGGTCACCACAGACCTAGAATGCGGAGCCAAGTAGTTAGTGGGTTTCCTTGGGGGACAAGCTGAGGTCCACACAGAAGGATGAAAAACTAAGAGGAGGTTGTAAGAACGGGTAAAAATAGAAACGGAGTAGGTAGGGGACCTTGTGGGCAAGCTGGAAGGGTGAGCCTGTCAAGGACGTGCAGTCTGTGGTGCACGTCCGTCCCGCTCAACGTGACATCTGGCACTCTAAGTCCCACACACTTTACTCCTCTTTGCTGGATACATAGCAGAGCCTCCACGGAGGGGACAATGCCCCTTCAGAGAGCAAGCATCTATTTTGCTTGATGTCCTCATTTTGACCAAGCACTGTGTCAATCCCAAAGCTCACATGGAAAAAATGGCTGGAGACTTCACAGGTATGGGAGAAAATGCAGTAACATTGAGTGAATCTATTGAGTACATGGCTGCTGGGGGTCAGCCACATTTGGGGCAGACACTAGGTGTCTAGTTCTTGTTTATTGTACCCCGTAGGTAACTTTTCTACGTTTGGCACGCTGAACTTCCTTAAGAACAGTGTTGTCCAGCCTCGGTTTCTTGTGAGGACAGCACAAGATGCAACTTATGATGGACCCAGCACCAAGTTCAATATTGGGGCTGTTACAACATTCCAATTTCTACTATGACTGGGAATACTCATAAGCGTGAGGTTTCCAGGGAGCTTGAGAATATACCTGAGTTTAGTTCATAACATGACCCACCCAGGATCCCCATGCCTCATGGGCAGACTTAGAAGTCTTACCCTTCCCAACGGGTAACTGGCAAGACACACCGTTTTCCACGGTGTTTTACATCCTTTATCATTTTCCCTCCTGATCAACAACAAAGGAATATGGACCACAGAATATTATCGTTAAGTAGGCTGTAACGAGCTGAATACCCACACAAGCTCATCTCAAATTCTGCTTTCTAGACTAGTGACAGACTGTACTAAGTGGTATATGGTGGGGCAGGGGTGGAGACCCCTTATGGTCAAATGTGTTCAGAAAACTACTACGCCTGACATCACGTTTCCTCGACTTTAGTGTGCACTGATGGGTCTGTGGGTCTTGGAGAAGGGGCTGTGGCGTGGAACATCCCTCTCTGTGTTTCTGGTCTTGCTCGAATTTTGAAGGCGCGCGCCCTGCAGGATGCTTCCATAGCACGAGCTTTGAGAAAAGCTCATCCGTGCCAAAAGCCTGCAGGGGTCAGTGTCAGGCAAGCTGGCCGGGTCTGCCCCTTGATCCCGTATGTTCAACATCATTAATTTGTTGCCATGCTGATCAGATATGAAAATGATGCTAAGGTGGCATGGGGAACCCAAGAGGAGAGAGCGTGCCAAAGAACTGTGCTGTAACTACGGGGACAGTCCATAAGAACAAAGCAGGGTTCCGTATGCGTGACAGTAAGAGCAAAAACAAGCAATCCCGGATGGAAGAAAAGAAGGAAAAAGGCAGGTACCCCTGGAAAAGAATGTTCAAGCGCCTCTAATCTCAGATATGCAGGAGGGTCGAGACAGGAGGAACAAAGAGTTCAAGACCTGCCTTGGCTACAAAAGGGAATGTTAGACGAGCCTGACAACTAGTGAGACCCTGTCTCAAAATAAAAAGTGTATTTAAAGAACGAATGGCACAGCTTAGTGGTAGAGCACTGTTTAGAAGACACAAGGTCCTGGGTTCAATTCCCACATCACAAAAATAACTGTTAAAAAAAATACAGAGGGGCTGGAGAGATGGCTCAGAGGTTTAAGAACATTGCCTGGCTCTTCCAAGGTCCTGAGTTCAATTCCCAGCAACCACATGGGTGGATCACAACCATCTGTAATGGGGTCTGGTGCCCTGCTTCTGGCCCTCAGGCATACACACAGACAGAATATTTATACATAATAAATAATATTTAAAAAAAAAAAGACAGAGAAAACAAAAGATAATGGCCATGCATGGAGGTTTGTGCCTGTGGTTCTAGCATTCACTCTCAGAGTCCAGGACAGTCTGGGCTACAAAGTGATAACCTATCTCAAAAAAGAAAAAAGAGAAAACAAAAACTAAACAATAACAGAAGGCTAAAATACAAACAAACCTGGGGACCTCTAATGACCATGAAAAGAGAAGACAAAACTGTGTTTATTGTCATGGTACCTGAACCTCTGGATTATGGCTTGTTCAAAGCTGCAACTGACCCCTTGCCCCCAGTCCAGAAAACATGCAGTGAATAGCCCTCTAAGGTCCACTTGCTGAAGGTCTGATCCCCAGGGGTAGAACTACTGAAAGATGCAATGAACGTATGGGAAAAAGGGCTTCTGGGAGGTCCTTAGGAAGAAGGTACCATGGGACTCCCACCTCTTTGTTGTTTTTGTGCTTGCTTGCAAGCAGTTTAGAGAACACTGGCTGTTCTTGCAGAGGAACTGGGTTCGATTCCAAAGCACCCACGTGGCAGCTAACTAACCACCTGTAACTCCAGTTCCAAGGATCCGATGCCCTCTTCTGATCTCCAAGATCAAGGCACATGTGGGACAACATACATGCAGATAAAACATTTCTATACAAAAACTATTTCTTAAAAAAAAAATGGAAAAAAAAAATGGTACCCTCAACCATGGCCTGGAACCTGAGTCAGGCCAAGCATACTGATACATACCTGTAATTCCTGCATTTGGGAGGCGGAGACAGGAGGATCATGAATTGGAGGCCACTCTGTGTGTAATGAATTTAAACTCAGTCTAAGGTACAAGTTAGATTCTGGCTCAAAGCGGGTGGATACAAAGAGCCAAAATACATTTTTTTCTTTGTAAGTCCAATATTTCAAGTAATCTATTATAGTAACAAATTTTGTGTGTTCCTTAAAAAAATTTTTTTCTTTAGTGGCCTTGGTGGCTCACACCTGCAATCCCAGCACTTGGATCACAGTTGAAGGCTAGCCTTGGCTACATAGTGAAACCCTGCCTTAAGAGAAAAACAAAGTGGGGAAGAGGAGGGAGCTCAACGGGCAAAGGTGTCTGCTGTCAAACATGACAACCTGAGTTCAATCCCTAGGACCCACATATGGGAAAGGAGACCCAACTCCCACAGGCTGCTTCCCGACTTCTCCGTGCACGCTATGCTGCGCCCACCCCCACTCCACCCCCATACCCAGAATAAATAAATACACTAGAAAAAATTAAACTACACTATTAATATTCCAAACTGGTAGTACGATCGAGCAGACTCAGGTTTCCAAAGACGTGGCACTTTTAAGAAGAGCAAAAAAAATCAAGAAGAGATTTGTCACCTTTCCTACTGTGCGATGACTCCTGGGAAGAAACCTCTATCCATGGCCTGGGGTGCCAAGCTTAGAGGCACACAGATAACTAAGAAAAACTGTTAAGATGACAAAGGTGCCCCAAAACCGTTGATCCACAGCGTTGTGGAATATTCCTTTACACTCTGTGAGGATGTGTCACTGTGATTGGTTTAACAATAAGCTAAACAGCCAATAGCTAGGCAGGAGGTATAGGTGGGACATCTGGACAGAGAGAGCTCTAAGAAAGAGGCAGATCACCAGCTAGACAGAGTGAGCAGGACGGGGAATCAGAGTTAAGGTAACCAAGCCACATAAAAGAACACAGATTAAAAATATATTATATATATATATATATATATATATATGGGTTAATTTACTTTATAAGAACTAGTTGGGAACAATCCTAAGCTAAGGCCGAGCTTTCATAATTAATAAGAAGTCTCCATGTCATTTTTTGTGAGCTAGCGGCCCAAAGAAAAAATCCATCTACACCACAGAGATTATAGAAAAGAAATAAACAGATGAGACATGCAGAAACCTTAGAGAGTCCGGCCTTCTGATGGCACAACACCTTCCCTGGAGAAGATGTAAACGGCTCTACCACCCCCCTTCTAAGGTCTCAATGACAAAACTGGGTACCATTGCTACCAGTGTGCATTCTGGGAAACCAGTGAATTTATTAGGCTTACTTACAGAGCAAAGAAGTGAGGTTATAGGCAGGATCATGGATGGCTTGAAAGCGGCCACACTGGAAGGACTGCACCCTGCAAAGACAACATCTCCCCAATGGTCATGAAGAAGGAGTTTCTTCCCCTTGTAGCCCCTCCCTGAGCCCCAAGGCCTTGTGCAATGAGGACAAAACTGTATACAACTTGTTGGGAGGAGCTGCAAGTGGCTGGATGCTCCAGTGTGGGTCCCATGACCCTCCCAACTCTTCTTCTATGATGTTAGGTCAAGGGTCAACAAGCTCGGCTATAATCTTTTGCGCGTGGGCACAGCTGTTCTAGTGAAGACAGTGGCCGTTTGACTAGGAGGATATCTATACATACCTCCACACAGACACGTGAGGGAATACAAGCGTGCCACGGAGATCCAAGGAGAATCACTGCTTCTCCAGCTTCATGTAGGCGCGTCCAACCTTCTGGAAGGCATCAACTCCACAAAAGGACACCACACCTTCATCTCTGCCATCAGGAAACATAGGCTACCTAGCAAGTGAAGTGCCCAAACTAGCTGAGTCTTTTCAAGGAAGTGAAGAAGTCTGTCTCAGTCCAGCTACCACAGAGACTCAAGGCCGTTCCGAATTAAAACGTGGTTTCAGAACAAGGGGCAGAAGCATCACTTGCTAGAGAGAGTCTCCTGGGTGACTCACAGCATGTCAGCCCGGAAGAAGCCTTCCTTTGAGATATTCAAGGTTCTGTAAGGGAGAAAATTCAAATGTCATGGTCCCTCTGCAGCCAGTAAGCCACTTCAACTTCAGGAAACTGCCTTTTGAGGCCACGTGAGTCTGAATTTCAAGATCACGGTTGTAGCCGGGCGGTGGTGGCGCACGCCTTTAATCCCAGCACTCGGGAGGCAGAGGCAGGCGGATCTCTGTGAGTACGAGACCAGCCTGGTCTACAAGAGCTAGTTCCAGGACAGGCTCCAAAGCTGCAGAGAAACCCTGTCTCGAAAAACAAAAAACAAAAAACAAAAAAAAAAAAAAGCAACAACAAAAAAAAAAGATCACGGTTGTGAGAGTCTTGTTCTAAAGACCCGTACATTCTATATCCTTTCCAAAGTTACCGGTGGAGAACAAAGTAGAAGAAGCCATGTCCAGAACGCATAGACGGACAAATTAAACATAGTTATCATTATATTGTAACAGTGGTAATTGACAGAAATCCAGAACCACCTAGGAGGCCAGCTTCTGGGAGCTTCTGGGCATGTCTGTGAGGGAATAGCAGCCTGTATTAATTGAGAGTGGGAAGAGCCATGGGCAGCACCACTTCACAGTCCCAAGTCTCAGACTGAGCGAAAAGAAAAACACAAGTTCTAACACCAGCACCCATCTCTGCTTCCTCACTGCACTCAGCCACCTCATCCTACCACCAACGTCTTCCCTGCCTCGGTGAATGTATCTCACACCGTGAGCCCACACAACCCCTCCTGAAGTCACTTCTGTAGGTAGGTCCTGTCACAGGAACAAGACAAGCCATCAATATAGTGGCCATTTACCCTTTTTTCCAACTTTTATTATATCTGTTGTGTGTGTATGTACATGTACGTGTGCGCATGTATGTATACATACATGTATGTGTGCAATGTGTTGTGGTGCCCATGTAGCCAGAGGACAACTTTCTGGGTTCAGTTCTCTCCTTCTACCATGTGGGTCCCAGAGATGAACACAGGCTGTGAGGCCTGGCAGCAAGCACCCTTACCCCTCAGTCATCTGGGCCGCTCTTCCCTCCCCCAACTCCCCTTCGGCACTGCTGAACAAGCACAGGGCCTGTTACCCCCAACCCCATGACCATATTCCTTAGTAACAGATATATTTGTCAAGTACTCAAGTGTAGTGCCATATACACTGTAAAGTGCTTCTTAAATCCCTTGTCTTACCAATCCTCATAATAACCCTGTAGGATAAGTGCTATAATTTCCTTCCCCACTTTACAGATAAACCGAAGACTCAAGCGTAAAAGAGCTCTGGTCTGCACAGTTAGCAAATGGGGCACTAGGTCTCTAAACCAAGTTCAAGTCCTTGACTGCTAAGCCCCATGCCTATCTCCCATAGAGGAAATTACTTGTTTCCTTCTCTGGTTACTGCACAGACAAGGCAGTCTGAAAGCCTTCAGGTTCCCCCCAGGCTCACCACGTTATCGAGGATACAGTCAGGCTGCTGGCCAGCCGGCTCAGACACAGGTGCACCCGGGATCAGGCCTCAGGCCTCCATTATGCCGTGTTCATTACACAGGAAGACTCCGAGGTCATGCTTTCAAATCCCAACCCTTTCCTCATTATCTGCCCCCAGCAGCAGCGTTCTTCCAAGTCCTGTATTGACTCGCTTTGCTCCTGGCTGCCGGCCCATCTCCATTAGATCCCAGGCATTTGAGTAAAGTACACAGCTATCCAGTTCTGACTGAACGGAATTGACTCGCCATCCCTCCTCTATAATTTTGGGCAGAGTCTGAGAGGATTTAGAAGGTGTCATTGACTTGGAATTACAGTTCATTGTTACAGAATGAATTTCCGGACTCTGCTGAAGAGAGCTGGGCACCCCCCCACACACACACACACACATACACACATACACACTTACACAAGCAGCTTTGTTCCCATCAAAGTGTCCCTCTAATTGCACCATGCACATTCGCCCAGGACTGTGCCGATTCTCAAGGCAGAGCTATATCAAAGGAAACGGCTTCCCATGGCACATCGCGCACGCGCCTTCACGTGGCCATCGATCTCGGCCGTGCATCCTCGCTTCCGCTACCGTCACTAACTTCTTTACTTCAAACTCTTTGCAGGCCTTTGTCTGATACAGGGCGGCCAAGTCTTGCAAGTCAGGTTATTATTTTGCATAGCAGCAAGCTAGGCTCTTCACCCTGCTGAGGTGACATAAATGGTCGCAGACCGACGGGGTTGATAGCTGAGTGTATTTTCCATAGTACACATCTGTCACTTGCACAGAGTGAATTCACTGTTCTAGATATGAGCACTCATTAGAAGGAGGGACTTGGGGGAAAGCCCTAAGCCTGTGGAGATCTTGGAGCAGATGGTGCGGAGTTAAAAACAAAACAAAAACCATAACATTATGGCTTCAGTCTCAGAAGATGTAACAATAAAACCCACTCCCGAGGTCAGCCTAAACCGCTAATTCCCCTGGCACAGCTGGAAACACAAAAGCTCCTTTGCTCAGGCCCCCAACTCACCTGGTGGGACAATAGGCAGGGACAAAGCCCCCTTCCTCAGTTACCCTGCTACCTCTTGCTCTATCTCCCAAACCACTTAAGGAGAATATTAGGGGTGTTCAAACTTGCCATAAAAATTGGATAAAACTGTACAATTTTCTTACAATGACTATAACAACGAAAAGAAAGATATACAAAATAAATAAATAAATAAATAAATAAAATTTTTAAAAAAAACCACCACAAACTTTGGTGATCCCAGCTAGAAAAAGCAAGGCATTTTTTTCAAGTATAATTTTTTA